>NC_064849.1:55764825-55952325 GCF_024139225.1 Suncus etruscus
CAATATACAAACTATGGGGACAAAGGCAAAATATAAGCAAAAATGACATCTGGCTATAGCTAGAATGTGACTGGGGTATAACTAGCATAGCTATGAACTGTAAATATGGAAGGTATCATTATTATATGATGTATGATAGCTCTTAATAAAAAAGTGGTCATAATTTAAGCAAATGAACCATTCAATAGAGAATAGATATGACACTCTGAGCATGATCTACTAATTTTATAATAGGTGCTGGACATTAATTGGTTCACAGATTTTTAACAAGGTCATATACAATATGTAGTACATAGACTGTATAAATAGGCCTATTTATTTGAGTGAAATAAGATGTCAATATGCCACAACTGAAGACAATTTTACTCCTACATTCATCAAAATGTTTCCTACCTAGGTGTCTATCTACCAAAAGTTATTGGTCTAAATCATTTCTTTGAGTTCCTATCAGGTAGTTATGATCAGCTCAATCAGGATTGAAAAGGCATATAGAAAAAACTATTTGGGGTCATAAATGAAACAAATTATTTTTCTATTTTGAACCAGTTTGGACATAGTGTCTGTAAAATAAGAATAGACATGTATATAGTGGTCTCTGTATACAGTTCCCAAAACATAGTTGCTATTATAAATTCCTAAGTTTTAAAAACACTAGAATCAGGGGCCGGGCGGTGGCGCTAGAGGTAAGGTGCCTGCCTTACCTGCGCTAGCCTTGGACGGACCGCGATTCGATCCCCCGGCATCCCATATGGTCCCCCAAGCCAGGAGCGACTTCTGAGCACATAGCCAGGAGTAACCCCTGAGCGTCACCGGGTGTGGCCCAAAAACCAAAAAAAAAAAAAAAAAACACTAGAATCTTTGTCCCACTGAAGAGATGCTGGGCATGTTCCCAATGGCTTCAGAAGATAAATGGTGAACAGAAAGACCAAGATGTTAGAGGCATCTGGGATTTTACTTCCATCGTAGACATCCAGAGAAGGATTTGGGGCTAAATATGATGTAAATAAATTAGCCTCCCTATGTGAGTAAGCCTCCATGAAATCTCAAAATGAGTTATTCCATGATGGCAGGAGAGTGGCATTCCTCAACTAGAAAGGATAGAACTCCTGCACTCAGGACCTCCCAAACCCTTGCCATACTTCATTACTTCACCTGGCTGTTCCTTCAAACTTTATTTCAATAAAAAACATATACATATGTTTCCCTGAGCCACTGTAACAAGAAATCAAACTCAAGAAGAGATGTCTTGGTAATCTTGGAAATGTAAGCAACTTGTGAAAAAATGTGGTTAACTTGCTAATTATGACCTGCTACTGGTTGAAGTGGAAGCTGTCTGTATGGCAGAGTCCAAATCCTGCAGAATTTTCCAAGTAGATAGAGTTACTTTATCGAACACCCAATTACTTTTATAGAGAATTGCTTATTGAGTTCTCAATAAGAGGAGTAGTGATCGGTACAACTGAAGATCAAAAATATAAGAAGGAAAGTATTCAGTAGGATAAATAAAGGAAACACAGTGGAGGGAATACTGAGGGTTTTTTTCTTTATTTTGGTTTTTGGACCTCACCTGAATCAGGGCTTACTCCTGGTTCTGAACTCAGGGATTAATCCTGGCAGACTGAGATGGATCATATGGGATACTGGGGGTTGAACCTAGGTAAATCATATGCAAGGCAACTACTCTCTCTCTCTCGCTCTCTTTTTTTGTCTCAACCTGAGACTAAGGGAATTTTTAATAAACTGTCGTGAAAATATTCATGGTACAAAGTGTGTGTGTGTGTGTGTGTGTGTGTGTGTGTGTGTGTGTGTGTGTGTGTGTGTAACCACAAGATTGAACTGAACCTTGAATTTGTCATTTGAAAGAAAATAATTTTTTGTAGAGGCAGGAAATACTGAAAGGATGTTACAAGACAGGGAAGGGAAAACAGGCCCTCAAGGATATGGAATCAATACTAGAGGTCACTGGAAGTGAAACCCACCAAGAAACTCTGAGTGTCAGTGTAAATGGCTCTTCATGATTAACCAACCCAAGGGTAAAGAAACCAGCATGCATTATATGCCTCCTCCATCTGCCACTGGGGACTGACTGTAAATTCCTTGCTAGGTATTCTGTAACCAGGAAAAGCTCTGGAGCAAGGGTGGTAGTGTTGGAAATCAAGTTGCAAGTAGAAAACTATGTGTCATGTAGTTCTAAGGCAATCAGAAATTCTAAACAGAAATAATGCACAGACAGACAGTCTGCTACTCTAGTGGTTTCCCTCATATTCCTCTGCAGGAAAACCTAAAGAAACCATCTAACTGGCTTTCTCACATTTATTTCTCCTGTACCTCTATGATGTTAATATTTCTAATCCAGTCCCAGTCCTTGCTTAAAGCTACAAGTTACTTTCTTTGATCTGCACAGTTAAGTCAAATGTGTCCATCTTTTTTCACTTCTTTATATTCTCTTTTTCCATAATTATCTTAGATTCAGTATGAGCAGGCACTACTCACCTGAATATACTTTTTTCCTTGGTCAATCCTTACTCTTCACCAGGAAAACTGTATAGATGTCACCAGTCTATTTTAAAGGGGGCCTCCAGTCATGAAGGTGAATCTCTTTCATAGGAGATCTCCTCACATGTGCTCCCTTCTAAACTTATACATGTAACCATGTATCTCTGTCATTTCACCCATATAATTGAAAAAGCAAAAATACTCTCAGTTGATATTTCACATAAGTCAAGAATCAAGCAAATTAATATCCATGAAGTTGCTCTGAAATATTCTGTGCAGAACATCACAGGTGAATGCTGTAATTATTGGGGAGGGACTGTCCTTCAGGGGACAGTTCTTCAGGGGGTTATGGTCCACTGCTGTGATAAAGTGATTTTGTTTGCTCATAATTGTCCCGACTTTGCTTTGCTCAATTTTGGATCTTCTTAAAATGAATGTCTATAAATATATGTGGAAAAGTTGAAGAGCGGTAACAGTATTTGAATTTAGTTCCAAACAGGAATAGATAATCTCATGGAGACTGCAAAAAGACTTTAATTCAATAATAACATGTACCAACCAACAGTAAAACAGGTGTGTGTGTGTGTGTGTACTTATAAAACAAAAATATCTGTTATAAGATGCAAGACTTGATAAAGCTTTTCTGCTTGCTTACGATCCATACATAGTTTTTATATGTTATGCTTGACTAAGTGTACACTAAAATATATTCATGTCCATATCCTATTCTTTTCTAAATGACACACCCCAACTTTTTAGTATAGTCATATACTGGCACTGACACACCTTTTAAATATTGCTAAAAGGCTGCTTTCTCCAGCGTATTAAGCAGCTGCTTGCATATGAGTATCTTGTCCAGAGTGACAGCTGTATTTTCGCCTGTTTTGACATTGAGTCTGATCTGGGTGAATAGCTCATATCCATTAAAGTGCTATTACAACACTGAATGACTGCCAGAATACTTCCTGATCAATTTTAAAAGCCAGCTAGCTGTCATCATCTAATCGCAATAGCAAAAAAACAAATCTTTGGGGAACAGAATGAGATTTTTAAACATTTTTAAGACAGTGTATTCAATATAATCCCTAAAAATGGTTTGAATAAGAATTGTAAGCTACAGAAATGGCAAGATAGAAATATTATTTTCTGCACTCTAAAATCCCTTGCACTTGCTTGCATATTGGCAGGCGATCTCAAATACTCCTTAAATTTACCATTTCAACAATCACTGAGTTTGAACTCCTGCTATTAAATAACTTAATAAAGCAGCACTGAAAACAATCACCAGAGTGCGATTGTGCTCACCATTAAATTTAGTTCTATAAAATTTAAGACTGAATTCAATCATTTTTTCCGTCTTTGCTTCAATGGCTGAAATCCAATTGTTCACGTTTACTTTTTACTTTTCTCAACAGCTATAAAATATGCACATTTTTAAAGCTACAAATGCAAGCATTTTAGATTTGCATTTATTAAGCATTGCCAAAGGGAGGCAGAACTCACTGAGACCATTAAGATCACTTGACTCATCAGTTTAATTGGAGAAGTCTGATTCAAAGTTGTAATTCTGCCACCATTCTACTGACAATATCAACAAATACATAATGTAGAAATTGGCATGATCCATTTGGAGGACAAATATTTGAAGAATGCCATTTTCAGTGCAATTAATCATCTGGGATGGTTTCTTAATGGGCAGTGTTCAGTTCTTCTCATTTTGGGTTTGGCAATCAGTACTTTCACACCAGTATTATGCCAGAAACAGTTACCATATCCAGTGAGCTTTTCTAAATACAGAGATAGAATGACCCCACCCCACTTGATCAGGAGGTTTGCTGCTCCTCATTTCCTTCATGAACTACAATTCAGAGTTCAAATAAATGCTAAAATAATATCTTTCTGAATCATATTTTATGGAGTGCATTAAATATTGACTAATATGCATGTAAACTTTACATGTCTCAAACTCGCGGCCCACGGGTCGCAAACAGCTCTCCATACATCATTTTGTGGCCCTGCCCTAGAGGAATCTTTTTTGTTTTGTTTTGTTTTGTTTTGTTTTGTTTTAGTTGTTTGGGCACATCCCCCAATGTACAAGGCTTACTACTGATTTTGCATTCAAGGATCACCCCGACTTTGCCTCCTGCAGCCCCCAGGTAAATTGAGTTTGAGACCCCTGATGTAAAGCTTTCCAAATATGAGTTTCCTTGATAAAAGAGACCCATTTAGGGAAATCATGGACATAAAAATCATTATGCAATTTTAGAGATTCAAGAGTTTCCTTAAAAATGTGAGCCTAGGGGCCGGAGAGATAGCATGGAGGTAAGGCGGTTGCCTTTCATGCACAAGGTTGGTGGTTCGAATCCCGGCATCCCATATGGTCCCCTGAGCCTGTCAGGAGCGATTTCTGAGCATAGAGTCAGGAGTAACCCCTGAGCACTGACAGGTGTGACCCAAAACCCCCCCCAAAAAATGTGAGCCTAGATAAAAAGTAGTTTTCTTGGAATATTAGATGATTTTAAAATCCTTCCTTTTTGGATCACGGTGTCCCTTTATTTTTTACCTTAAAAGATTGCCTTCACTTTATGGTTTGCTTTTAAATGTTATCATCAGTCAATCTTATATACAGACATCACTACTTCTCTACTTAAAAAGTCAATGTTTCCTGTTGCTTAATCAAGTCCCTAGTTCCCAGTCACTTTGACTACCAGTCTTTAAGAGTTACCTTGTCAAATTCCTATGAGCAATCTTCAGGAGTCCCATGCCTAGCACACCAAGCATTTCTCTATTCTTCTATCACTTCAAAACCTTTCTTCATTTCTGCCTTTGTATGCCTTACATTTCCTAACTAAATGACTTTCCAATCACTTTCACCCTGTCAATCTCCTAGTTTTTGAAAATATGTACCGTAACTTCCTCTCTTGAAATGCCTTTCATTTTTACACATCCTTCCTTCTGTTCCCAAAGTACAGGCACACAACTCTAGGTCAGAACAGAAAATGACCACTTTAGCTATTCCCTTTCATCAGCCTATACAGAGGACCAAATATACTTCATTCTTACGGAAAATAATTAAAATTCCACAAAGCCTAAAGATCCCAAAGGACAGAAACAAACCCACCTTGAGAACCTAGCTGAAAAAGACAAAGCTGCATCAAAATGGGAGTTTTTGTAACAAGTTCATTTTCATAATTGTTTTATGGTGATCCTAAAAGTCCTTTTTTTAATTATCCCAACACCAGTATAAAAGCTGTGGTTGCTTATATAAAAGATTTATCAAAATTCAACTATCGGAGGCTGAGCGGTGGCATGGAGTGGTAAGGACTCTGCCTTGACCGCAGTTTGATCCCCCAGCACCCAGTATGGTCCCCTAAGCCAGGAGCAGTTTCTGAGTGCATAGCCAGGAGTGATCCCTAAGCGTCACTGGGTGTGCCCTCCAAATATTTCAAGTATCATTATTAAAATAGGGACTAACTAAGGACAAGCTGCAAAACACAAGCTAAAAATTACAAAATACTCAAAAGGACACCAGAATTAGCACATTAGGAAATACCTTTTTTATTGTAACATTTTATGTTATTCATAGAACGCATAGCTATGAGCTATGCCCCCTGGAGGAGAAATAACAAGAATTAGGAAAAGTGTGACTAAGATTCACTACAGACTGAAATGTGACCTATGTCAACGTCCAAGGAGTGAGGTGAGCCACTCACAGTGAACATTTGTAAGAGAACAAGTACATCTTACATGCAAAAATGCACTGAGTGAGTTAGCACGGACTAAGTTAGATGTGAAACTCACTACACTCTATATGGTCCTTTTTCTTTGACAGCTTTGACTGTACTTTGAACACAGCACCATGTGGTACAGAAGAGAAGGTGTCTAAAAAGACTGCAATTGAGGTCAACTATTTGTGTCGATCTTCATTTCCTTCATAGCCAGTCCATTACTCTCTGCTCCAGTTAGTTCAGCCTCCCCACATAAAAATATGTATATTGCTTCTGGGAGATCTACTGCCCTTGTAAATTCACATATTAAAGGATAACATAGACTGGAAAGGAATCTGTAATAAAGTCATTTATAGCCAAGCACTAAATCATATAATATAAAAACAAATGTAGATGGGTGGGGACATATATATTACTTCTCTTTAATGAACATTCATTAAACAAAATGGATCTCCAACTGCCAAAATTAAGTGAAAGCTGGTCTACTAGAAAATCAAAGAAAAGAAATTTTAAAAAAGAAAGTCATGAAGAAGAGAAAGAGAGACAGATCAAATTAACCTATCTGAATGAGAAATCAACCAGGTCTCAGTATTTATGGTCTTACTTTCAAAAAATTATTTTTAAGCAGTCCTGAAATTTACTGCACCAATATATATCAGAGGGAGAAGAGACAGACAGAGGGAGAGATAAAAGGAGGAGACAGGAGTTTTAAAAAGAAAAAAAGTTAAATTGGAAAATCCCATGAAAAAATAAAGAGAACTACTGCTTTTCCAATGATTCTTCCTTCTCCTGACTCAGTGCCTAAACACATTCTCTGAACTGCCCTGCTATTTTGCCAAAGAGAAAACTTATTTTCCATCTATGTACACTCCTAGAAGAGGAAGGAGCAGGAAGACTACTCAATTCAGCCCAAGATAAATAGAGCCCTTGTGTGTATCTCCAAGTGTCTGGCAGTGACCCAACACACTGCCAGTGTTGGTGGTCCTCGCTGGAGGCTATGATCTGACCTAAGAATTATAAGCATTTTGCTAACCTTCCTTCACCGGGTCAACTGGAGAAAATGATACACTTAGCAGGCAGGAAGGAAGGGCATGAAACACATCACATTTAACACCACCCCTTTCCTGAGCTGGCTGGTCCTAGAGTCCCTGGAATTTAACAGTGAAGGATTAAGTCTTGCTAGAGTCTGCAATAATGAGAGGAACAGCTTCAGTGGTACAGAAAGGAAACAGATGGAGAGAGTCATAGGGAAAGAATCTGAGTTCTGGATTCAAGAAACCAACTTTATTTATTTACATGAAAATGTAAATTAACAAAATCAGTCAGAAATGTAGGGGAGACTACAAAAATATTCAAACCAGCTTTCTAACAAACTACTATGCCACGGCAAAGAGGAAAATAAAAAGTGAAAGAAAGTGAACTGAAATCAAGAGTATAAAGAATAAAGCCATTGTGAGAAAGAACTAAAATGGCAACAGGTAAGAGTAAAGATTTTAATTCCTTTTCAACTCTCCAGACAAGCGAAGTAGCTGCAAAAGGAAGGCATGAGCAGAGAGGGACCAAGCTAAGAAGGAATTATAATTTAAGTCACTGTAGGCTTCATCAACAGGAAGATTTCTCCCCCAGATAAATCCAAGATGCAAGGGCTGTTGTTATTCAAATAGCTACTATGGGTAAATTGGTAGTCAAGAGTGCAGACAAAATAGAGAGCCATACAGAGTCCTTGCCCTGGGAAATTTTATATAAAAGTAGGGAAAGAAAAACTGATTAACATGTGTAACTGAGCAAGACAGAAAGTATATTATACAAACAGGAAGTTCTGAGATTTCAAGTAAAAACAAAATCTACGCCATTGCTTCCCAAAGTAGAAATGCTTCCCCACTAAGTCCTGGAGAATGCTGGAATAATTCAGGTGGGTGGCTGTTAGACCTTGTGTTTTACTATGAGCGTTTTCTGTTAATTTGCTTTGAGAAGGTAGATTTCCAGCAGAAAAAGAGAGTGATTTATTTATTTATTTATTTATTTTTGGTGATAGTCCAAAGACCTAGTAGTTTTATTAAAAGCTAGCCAGAGGACTAGTAGGCAGGAGGAAGAACTTTGATCTTATAGTGAATAAAAGCAACAGATAAAGATTGTTTCATTTTTATGTGTCTTATCTAAAATCAAGAAATGATCTAGAATCTTATTCGTTAGAGATTTTTCAAACTAGTCAAAATTGATATTAGAAAAATTTACTCTAGTGAGGACAGGACTAGGGGTTGAAATAACTCATTTTAAATAATCAAATCTCTCTCTCTCTTTTTTTTTTTCTTCAGTATTTTTCCAGTTTTTTTGTGGGAATCACTGAAAGACTTCACTTGTACCTCATAGCCTAGCATATTTTCTTTGACCAATTTTTTTTTTTATTGCAAAACTTAGACCATCTGATTAGGCATAGAAAAGGGCAGAAAGAAAATAAACATTTACTTATCACCTACTATATGCCTCATGCCTAGGTGATCACAAGTATTATATATTAAATTCCTTAAGCAACTCAATAGGCACATTTTGAGTCACTTTTTCAGAGGAAAAAAACAAGAATCAGAAACTTAATGTGATTTACTCAAGATCTTATTATCAGTAAGTGCTCAAGTCAAGATCCCAAATTATACTTCTCTAATCCCGAAGGCATATTTTCAAGCTAGCTAATCTCTACTTCACAAAATCTCAGTTATCACTGGAGGCAGCAACATCTTTTTTTTTTTTTTCTGTCTTGTTAGGATGGGAGAAAAGAGGCTAAGTTTTTTTTATTTTAAATATAGTAAATAATAAGATATTTTTATTAGAGGATATGAAAGCCCATATCAAGAGTATTTTTAGAAAATTTAAAATACTGCTTTAGCAAACTTAGAAAAGTAAATATGAAGTATTTTAATTGCAAAACTATAGAATCTATTTGTGTTCAAACTGTATCTGATTAAAGACTTAAGATACCGAAAAGCTTTTGAAGGGTGCAGCATTTTTCAATATTAAATCAGAGATTCTGTTAATCTCTGCATCTTTGGCTTTTTTCTGCTTAGAAACAAACAGAAGTCAGCTATAATCCAAAAAGTCAATGAAAATTTTATTTATTTTGATATTCCTATGAGAGAATATAGCTTACATCAAAAATGAAAACTATTTATTTTTAATCTTTGCTGTTTTATCTAGCATCATATTGTTGTCATTTCCACCATCCATAATATTCAGATATTTTTCATTCTTTTCTTGTTTGTTTGTTTGTTTGTCTGTTTGTGAGTCAGACCTGGTAGTGCTCAGGATTTCTCCTGGCTCTGTACTTCAAGAATACTCTGGCAGTGCTCTAGGACTACAGATTGAACTGGGGTCAACAGCATGTAAGCAAGTGCCTTAGCTTCTCCACTCTCTCTCAGGGCCCTCAGTGAATGACAGGTCTTCTTATTCTATAGCCTTGCTCAATATGGTAGTCACTAATGAAAAATAACAAAGTAAAAGGACTCAAGACTACTTGGCTCAAAGGACATATCACATTATTCTCCTACCAAAAAGCTTATTAAAATATGTGTTTTTTGCCTGTCTAGAGTACAGGCGGGGATTGGGTGGGGAGGAGGGAGATTTGGGACATTGGTGATGGGAATGTTGGACTGGTGATGGGTGGTGTTCTTTACATGACTGAAACACAAACACAATCATGTATGTAATCAAGGTGTTTAAATAAAATATATATATAAAATATTTATATATATATAAAATATTCATTTTATTGACAAAAAATATGTGCTTTTTTGACGACTTGTCCATCCTATGAACAGCTAATAATTTTTAAATGCCATTTTTATATTTTCAACTTATTTTTCAAGACTAACATATAATGAATTTTTGATAAATGTTTGCTAAATTGATCTAAATATATCATCATCTGAGACTTCCTATACAATAAAAAACTATACAATAAACACATGGTAACTTTATGTATACTCTAGAGATAAATATAATCAGATACAACTTTCAAAATTTAACATAAATACTATAAAAATGATATTCAATACAAAACTTATTGGTCAATATTTTATGTCAATAATAGGAAAAATATTCAAAACTCCACAACTATGGAAGGATTTAAATGTGAAAAGGATCTATCTGAAGTCTTCTCACTCACTTACCAGTGCCATGCTCAAGCTATTATAAAACTACAGAATCTATCCACCTTTATAATGCATTTTTAGAATACATTAGATACAACAATAATTGTTAACAGCCTCCAGATATATTCCCAACAGCAGAAAGCATCAACACATGTATGGAAAAAAGGTGATTCTAACTCAAAGTCAAATTAGGAAATAAGATACAGAGAAGAAATATGGAGATTAGGTCACACCTTCCAATGAAAAGAAATATTCATTCCAGAAGTGATGTCATGGGTCAGCTTTGAATCCAAGTATAAGGTTAACATTTTGTCTCACTGGAAAAAAATGAATTTGACCTTGTAATATTTATATCATACAAAACTACCACAGACAGATTTCTTTCTGAAAGCCTTCAGATTGCTTCTAGCCAACCCATCTGCATCTGATGTAAAATGTGATCTTAACAGGCAGCCAGATTTGATGGTGACAATCAAGGAAACAGGGCTGAAAGGGGTTTCAAGTGTCGCCCCTTTTTCGAAAACTTGAATTTGCCCAATTTTATTTTGTGTACCAGAAAAGGCAAAGAATATCACTAAAAGCAATCTCTGGGTAGAATTGCCTAAACACAACGCTCTGAACACCACTGCATGTGGCTCAGAAACAAAAACGAAAAGGTGACCATAGGAGCTAGAGAGATAGATATTACAATGGTTGCGTGCAATTCAACCCTAGTTCAATCCCTAGTACTACATAGTCCCTTAGGCATCACTGGGTAAAACCCTAAAGGTTCCCAAGAATCATCAGAGTAATCAAGACCTTTCAC
The DNA here is from genome assembly GCF_024139225.1 of Suncus etruscus. Lineage (NCBI taxonomy): Eukaryota > Metazoa > Chordata > Mammalia > Eulipotyphla > Soricidae > Suncus > Suncus etruscus. The sequence continues at coordinate 55,775,997 of NC_064849.1, forward strand.
TGAACTGTCACCACTTCCCCCCAAAATAACTCACAGCTTGAGAAAAATTATCTCTAAGTTATAAATAGGAATTATTTCAGTGAGACCTTTTATTCTTTTAATGATTAAAATTTGGGAAGATTAGACAGATAAGGTAGGGCAGTATATGTAAAATATTTTTTGTCCATTTGTCTGTGCACAAATTTTTACAATGGTGCAATCTTCTGGCTTATTCATGGTTCCATTCTTAGGGATCACTCTTGGAGTACTTCAGGGGCATATATGGGGTCAAATTTAGATTAGAAAGCACCTTAAGCACTACACTATATCCACGATATTCACCATAACCACTTGGCCCCACTGTGAGACATATCTATGTGACCATATGAGTCTTATTAAGATTGAAGCTACTTCCAGAAGCTGTCCTTAGTTTATAGGCCTTAATACGTAGCATGTGACACAGAAGAAATATACATATTTGGAGAAAATCCCCCAGAAATATCCTGACAATTAATGATAATAGTAAAAATAACTTCCACTTCTTGAGCAAGGACTGTAACAGCTACCTGCCGTATCTCAATTTCCTCACCTATAAAATGGGGATAGTGTCCTGAATTTAAACAAAGAGTTGTAGGTAAAATGTAGGTAAAATGCCTACAATTAGGAAGTACTAAAATATTGGCTTTGATTTTGGTGATTAGGTCAATGAGATATTAGACCTAATGATAGGCTTTGATGGTATCACTTTTCACAATAAACCCAGAACTCACAGGGGACAACATATGGCAGAAGAGAGACTGAAAAGAAATGTTGGATGCAGAGTATAAATAAGCAATATGAAAAGTTTGGGGAAGATTAATATTTTATAAAGATTGATCTAACAGGAGCAGGATAGTTGGAGAGCAAAATGGACCCTGATATTCTTCTCCAGGCTTTGAGGGCAGAGGGGAACACTCAAGGCTCTCAAAAGAGTTGGAGAGAAAGGAATAATATAATAGGAAATAGGCATAAACTAGCATCCTTAGAGTTCACGCAGATGAATCAGTACTTAAAATATGAGTAGCAATATGTTTTTTTCTGTTATTTCATGTAATTATGTATGAATATAATTATCCCAGTGATAGTCATATAGATCATTCACAATTTGCAGATGAGTAAACTAAGGCTACAGTTTTAATTTGCTCAACCTTGCTCAAGGTCAGCAATATAGCAAGGATTTGAACTTGCATTTCTCAGGTCAAAGAAGCAATACCTTTAGATTTCATATAAACCAGTTCTCACGTGTCTATCCTAAAGATAAATGCACTAAGGATGGGTTAATATTGATTATCTTATTTTTTAGAAAGTATCTCTTTAGTATCTGACTCTTTGTATTAGTTATTGTTGAAACATTACCTATCTTTAACCAGAGTGGAACTTAAAATTTTAAATAAATAAAAATTTAAAAGAAAGAAAGCAAGCCCAATTACCATTCAACAATACTCTAAAAGGGATAACAGTATAGACATAAAAATATGAGAAGGTATATAACATCTGTGGTATTGTTCATGAAACTCAACTTATTTATAAAAATTAATATCCTTACCATAGATGCGAAACTCATAGAAACTGAAATCAAAAGAAGTTTCTTTACAGCCAAGTCAAAAAGTTAATTTTGTGAAACCAGCTATTTTAACTAAGGCTGTTTTGAAGACACTGTTCATATCTATTCAAATAGACCTCAACCTGACCAAAATGTTAATCTGTCACTCCTAACTGATCCTTTACAAAGCCTTAGACCACTGCTTACAAAAGGAATGTAGTTTATTACAGTTGTTGCACTCCAAATGAATATTGATTTCAATCTCAGAATGCTATGAAAGGACTTGCATCAATTACACAGTACATCAGAGTCATAATGCAAGTTACCTAGTTCCAATGATGCACACAGCAAATCAATCATTCACTTTCACACACCTCTGAAGAGACACCAGTCACCAAGAGCTTCCTTTATCTAAACCTTAAAATAAGCCATGCAGTGCAAAGTGATGATAGAAAAGGAAACCATCCCCACTTTTGAAAAGGCATAGGCTACTGTCAGAGAGCCATTATAATTACTCCTTTTCAAGTGGGCTGTGTGTTAATACAAATACAAATGCGGGGGTAAAAAAATGAAGCCTTAATGACAGCATTATGAGGAGAGGTTTCTCCTTTACATTATTTATTTATTCAATGGAAAATTATTTGGCAATTATGATAAAGCAACTAGACGACAATGACTTTCCTTTGAATTACTAATTAAAATGCTGATTGCCTGTGGAGTGAGATGTGCAGTTATGGTCAAACAAGAACTTTCATTGTGCTAAACAGCTCAGGCTGGTCTGACACCTGGGTGGGGAAAAGAGGATGTGACTCAAGCACACTTTACTACTAAAATCAGACTCATTTAAAAAACAAAAATCTAACATACTGTTATAAATCTGGGTATGATAATATGGCAGCTGGTAATCTTAAAATATTTTTTCAGAAAAAAATTTCAAGTTTTTAAATTAATAATTTAAGATTGTAGGAGTTTATTTGATGTATGAGATGGATATCATGTGAAAATTATCACAAATTTGTACTTCTCACATACTTTCATTTCTCTATAAGATAACTTTATGTTCATAAAACATCAAAGGAAAGTCACCTTCTTAACATAAATGTTCTTTAAACAGAGATGGCTTTACATAGTTTCCTTTCACTCACAGAAGAAATGTCTTACAATTAATTGTGAAGGAGAAATTGTCTTTATTATAATAAATTCAATGTGTTGAGTTTTACTAGTTAAAGTTTGCACAATAACACTGAAATTGAGCATTTTTTCCAAAATAAAAAGTAAATTTTTTATTTACAATGTATTTGCTTTAAAAAATCAATTAAAGCCATAAAATTAAAGGAGAAATCACTAACATCTTTAGAAAGTGCATTCTTTTTAAAAAAAAAAAGTTTCAGTCTCCTGCAAAATGAAAAATTAAGAGATTTGAAAGACATCAGAAGGCTGTCTAGAAATTTACTCAAAGTGTCTCTAAAGATTCTTGCCTATTCCCAAGACTAGAGAAGTTATCTACCCCTTGGAAGGCAAACCATTCAGCTTGTGAGTGGGTTTGAAAGCCAGCAAAAGTCAAACTGACCTTCTTCTAATGGTTCCCTAAAACTCATTATGGCACTGGATTGTCACAAAATAAATCAGTCCCTATCTGAGTAATCTCTTCCAAAAATTAAGACAGCTGCCATGCTTTCTTCAAAGTTTCTGTTTTTCCAAACTGATTATAGTTCTTCCAACTAATCCTTATATGGCCCCTACATACACCCTCAACTAGCTGTCCCTTTTAAATGGTTGAAGGGGAACATAAGAGTACCAGGAGTGGTCAGATTATTCAGGTATAGAAAAGTCCATTTTTTCTCTAGTTTTTAAGACTATGAATTTTAATCATTACATTCATTTCAGAGTCAATAAAAACTTCCAGATTAATTTTGCTCAAATGTTAACAAAAGTATAATTTTAATAGATTGATATGCATTGATCTTAGATTTCATTCTGACTCCATTATTAGCCCTGAGAGAACTCATTTGATGCTGTTTTATCTCTCTAGATCTTAACATGATTAGTACATAAGTTCTAAATAGGCACTAAGTAGCATTATGGATTATTTTTCAAGATAAAATTCCAGACACTAAAAATAAATGAAACTATGATTTACATTTTACATATAAAAACCTAAATTATAGAATGGTTCCTGCATTACTCAAAGTCACTGTGTAAACCCCAAGATTTTTGTTTAGAAATACTAAGCTATCTCATAATCAAATAGTTTCCTTACTGGTAAATATTAATAAATAATCCTAAAAATCTGTTGAACAGAACCAGATAAAAGGAGTTACTTTATACAGATCATCCCCTCTTTGATTCACTAATTGGGGGGACCATTTATTCAAGAACCATGAGCCCACATTATGTCACATTGTCGGAGAGAAAAGAAAAGCATGACATACTTTCTCAAGATGCTGATAAATAAGCTTAAAAACACTATGTCCTGGGAATTTCTCTATTTACTTAGTGATCATATGTTGTGTGGCTGACCACAAGTGGTATTGCTTAAAGTCCATTCCTGGTATAACTTGAGACACTTTCTGTGGTGCTCCACAATCAAACACTGGTTTCTCATATGCAAAGTATGTACTCCAGTGCTCTCAGCCATCTCCACAGTCTAGTACTCATAGTTTTTAACAGAAGTTAAGGGAAAGGGAGATAGCTAAATGGCTAGGAGTGCAAATCTAACAATGCAAGAGGATGGAGTTCAATTCTAAGTGTTGTATGTTCCCTCCCCCACCATAAACACAGAGCACCACATCAGAAGCCTGTACTAATACTGTTCAGCCCACATAGCTAAATAAGTCTCACTGGGGATGATTCTGGGGTTCCCTTGCATTTCTTGGGAGGCTCATAAACTAAAATTAAATAGATTAAAAGGAAATTAGTTTAACTTCACTCCTGACTGGTAGATAATGGTGACTGTCTTATCAAATTCAGCATTTAGTATTTTTCATTCCAAAATAATCTTAAGCTTAGACATCTAATTTACTGGGTATACCAGGATCATCTTTCCTCTTTTGGGTTTTTTAAAAATTTTCCAAAAATAATTCCATGAAGCCAAACAAAAATCCAGTATGGTTGTGGGTAAGTCTATAAAATGTAAAACAAGTAGGAGCTAATTAAAAATCTCTACACATAAACCAATACTGAAAAGTGACTGCCTACAAAGTCAATACAGAAAATACAATTGCATTCTTTTATATAAAAAGGAACTCAGAGGAGAAAAAGATCAGTCTCTTCCATTTAAAATAGTGTCTAAAACTATCAAATACCTAGGAATCAACCTAACAAGAGAGGTGAAAGACTTATACCACAAAAACTTATAAACACCTAAGAAAGAAATGAAGGACCTAAGAAAACTGAAGAACATTCCATTCTCATGGATGGGAAGAATCAATATTACCAAAATTAATATTACCTAAACCTATTAGATTCAATGTAATCCCTATTCAAATTCAGACAATATTCTTCAAGGACTTAAAACATTCAGTTATAAAGTTTGTGTGGAACCTTAAAAGACCTAAAATAGCCAAATCGATTTTGAAAAACAATTCACTGAGAGGCATCTCATTACTTAACTTGAAGCTCTTCTACAAAGCTATAGTGATCAAAACAGCATGGCATTGGAACAAAGACAGATTTTCAGGCTAATAGGTCAGAATAGAATATTCAGTGACAAATTCCCGAGTATATGGTCAACTAATCTTTGACAAGAATTTGAAATGGAATAAAGACAGTCTCTTCAACAAATGTTAGAACAATTAGATAGCCACACATAAGAAATTAAAGACTGATCCATATCTCACACCTTACACAAAAGTTAATTCAAAGTGTAATAAGACTTTAAGATTAAACCCAAATCCATAAAGCTCATTGAGGAAAATGTAGCTAAAGCATTCCAAAACTTAGACCTCAGAGAAGTTTTCAATGATAGGAGGCCAATAGCAAGAGCTATAGCATCAAACATGAATAAACTACATCAAACTAAAAAAGCTTCTTCATGGAAAGAGACAGGCCAAATTCAGAAGACAACTAACTGAATGGGAGAAGAATTTTATACACACTTCAGAGAAAAGTTTAATATCCAGGATATATAAAGTACTCACAAATGTTAACTCCAAAAAAACCTAAAAACCCCATCAAAAAATGAGAAAAGGAAATGAACAGACCCTTCTGAGGAAGAACTACAAATGGCCAACAGACACATGAAAAAGATGTTCAACATCACTTATCATTAGGGAAATCCAAATCAAGAAAACAATGAGATATCTTCTTTACACCAGGAAGAATAGCACATATCAAATATACAGGGAACAGTCTCTGTTTGCAGGGCTGTAATAAAAAAGGAACTTTCATCCACTGTTGGTGGCAATGCTGCCTAGTCCAACTCCTATGGAAAACAGTATGGAGTGTGGGATTTTCTCAGTAAACTCAAAATTGAGTTGATATATGACCCAGCATTTCCTCTTTTGTTCACCTATCGCCAGGACAGAAAAACATTCATCCAAAAGAATGTATAACCTCTATTCATTGTAGCATTCAGTACAATAGCCAAGACTTAGAATCAACCTAGATGTCCAACAGACAAGTGGATGATAAAGATATGGTACATATATACCACAGAATACTACATATTCGTAAGAATGATGCAATGATGCAAATTGCAGTTACATGGATGTAAATAAGATATTATGTTAAATGAAGTAGGTCAAAAGAAGAAGGATACATAAAGAATAATATCACTTATATGTAGTATTTAGAATAACTGCAGGAAGAAATACAATATTCTCAATGGTAGTTGTCTCAACACCCTTGGGCCTGGAAGAGAAGAAAAGAAACTGAGTGGAAGAGGAGAAACATAAATATGAATCATTTCATGAAAGAGTAGTGCAATTAAATGATAAAAGACAGTGCCATGGGGCTGGAGCAGTGGCACAGGGCATAAGGCATCTGCCTTGCATGCACTAACCTAGGACGGGCTGCGGTTCGATCCCCCGGCATCACATATGGCCCCCCAACCCAGGAGCAATTTCTGAGCACATAGACAGGAGTAACCCCTGAATGTCACAGGGTGTGGCTGAAAAACAAAAAAAAAATGTGTTGTTTCTTTTTTTATAAATTTACAAGTTATATCTGTACTTTGAAATTTTATGTGTAACATTTTTTGGACAGCCTTTTCTTCTTCATTGATTTTATTATTAGACCATCCCCTACTAATGGTCTAATTTCACTCTTACACTCACATTTTCAATCATTAAAAAATCATATCTATAACATACCATCAGCAAACACACCTATTATGTTTTCATATTAATTCGTATGAACAACGTATTCTAATGCCCAGAACTCAGGAACTAATTATTGGGATCTTAAAACACCTGTTCTCTAAAGTATCAAGTTACTGTTCTCACACTTTACATAATTAACAAATTCTTTCTTAATTTAGAATTAAATGAGAATTTTCTGTAACATCACAGTTTCCTCCGTTATTTTTTTTTCTGAAACAAGCCATAAACTTCCGGGACATTGGCAGATCTTCTCTAAAAATTAAATATCCCACCATTACCATGTCTGCTCCATGATAGTTTTACTCATTTTTCATCTCACTAGCAACTGCTAGAAATTTCTCCTGCCTTCTGTGTACCTGTAAAAATTTTGGGCAAAGAAATTTACACACCAGAACTAGACCACAGGGGAGGGATAAGTGACAACCTAAAGAGATGAAGAAAGCCAGGATTGTGGGACTTACTTAAGAGAAAGCTGCTGTGCCCCACTTCACCTCTAACTCTGATAGCCCCTTGGGAGATTTGGATTTGTCACAACCTCTAACAGTACTCTAAACTCTGCTGTCTAGGGTTCTAACTGGTGTTAAAATTTAAACATCTAAACAAGTTCAGCAGTATCAGTCTATAAATCAATAGACACTACAGAACTCACAGGTCATTATTCTAGGATAATATCCCAACTCCTCTATTTATCACACAGTAGCTATCTTAATGCACAAAATTAAACAAAACAAAGAAATAGAAGAATCTTTCATAAATGATTGAGCAAAACAAAAATTCAGAAAAAATGTTTAAGTAACACAGAACTGAGTACCTTCCTGAAGAACTGCAAATGACAATTAAAACAATATTATATAAACTAAGACAAAATAGACTAAAATAAATCAAGATTTACAACAAAAACTAAAGAACTATTAAAAATTCCAAACAGAAATAATGACTTAAAACACACACTAGTTATGGAGCCAGAGTGATGGCACAGCAGTAGGGTGTTTGCTTATAGGACTACTTCAAGAGGAACGATATCTGTATTACAGGATTCTCAAAAGAAAGGAGTAAAAACTACACATCAAATACAAGAAATTTAGTCTCAAACAAAATATCATCTCAAATAATGAAAGCATCCTTCCTATCAACCATTTTAAAAGGTGAACAACGACTACTTCTATTAATTTTTTCCACATTCAAATACTCGATTTATGTGTCTGTTTTTTGGGGGGTGGTATTATCACTTTTCAATTTATTTTTAATAATAATTTCTTTATGTAAACACCATAGTTAAAAACATGTTCATAATTGGGTTTCAGCATCAAATGTACAACCCCTCCACCAGTGCAACTTTCCCACCACCAATGTCCTGCATTTCCCTCCTCTCCCATACCCTGTCTTTGAAACAGGCATTGTATTCTTCTCTATCATTGTCCTGGTAGTAGTTGGTGTAGTTATTTCTTTAACTGCACTTATCTCTCTTTATTGTAAGCTTCATATTATGGGCTGTTCCTTCCAGCCCTCATCTCTATTGTCTCTGGGTATTATTATTATTATTATTATTATAAAGTCTTTTATTTTTCTTAAATCCCACAAATGAGTTAGACTATTCTATGTCTATCTCTTTCCTTCTGACTTATTTCACTCAACGTAATAGTCTCCATATCCATCTATGCATAGATAAATTTCGTGACTTTGTTTTTCTCTAAGAGCTACAGAGCATTTAATTATGTAGATGTACTACTGTTTCTTTAGCCACTCACCTGTTGTCAGGCAATCTGGATTGTTTTCAGATTTTGGCTATTGTAGATAGCACTGTTATGAACATGGGAGTGCAGAGGACATTATTGTATTGTGTTTTTGTTGTCCTAGGGTATATTCGTAGGAGTGGTATTGATGGATCATATGAAAGCTCAATGTCCATTTTTTTTAAGAATACCCATATTGTTTTCCAGAAGGCTGGACTACATGGCATTCTCACAATCAGTGAATGAGAATTCCTTTCTCCCCATATCCATGCCAGCAGTGGTTGTTCTTGTTTTTTTGATGTGTGCCAGTCTCTGTGTGTAAGATGCCATTTCATTGTTGTTTTGTTTTTCATCTCCTTATTGATTATTGGTGTATATTATTTTTTCATGTGTCTTTTGGCCATCTGTATTTCTTCCTTAAAGAAATGTCTGTTCATTCCTTCTCACCATTTTTGGATGGGATTAGACATTTTTTCTTGCTAAATTCTGTCAACACCTTATATATCTTAGATACTAACCTCTTATCTGATAGTTATTGAGTGTATAGTTTCTCCAATTCCATGGGTAACCTTTTTTGCCCTAAATGCTGTTTCCTTTTAAGTGCAGGAGCATCTCAGTTTGATGTGATCTCATTTGTTTAACTCTGCTTCCACTTGCTTGAACAGTGGTGTTTCCTATATAAAGATACCTTTGGCCTCAATGTCATGGAGTATTTTTTTCTATGTTTTTTGTTTGTTTGTTTGGTTGGTTGGTTTTTTTGGTTTTGGGGTCACACCCAGCAGCGCTCAGGGGTCACTCCTAGCTCCATGCTTGGAAATCGGTCCTGGCAGGCTTGGGAGATCATATGGGATGCCAGGATTTTAACTACTGACCTTCTGCTCACAAGGCAGATGCCTTACCTTGATGCTATTTCTCTGGCCCCTCCTATGTTTTTTTTTCATATACCTTAAAGTTTCAAGTCTGATATCAAGGTCTTTAATGCATTTGATTTGACCTGTATGCATGATGTTAGATAGAGTTCAGAGTTCACTTTTTGCATATGGGTGGTGAACAGTTGTCCCAATATCACTTGTTTAAGAGGCTTTCCTTGCTCCATTTTGCATTTCTTCTTCCTTTGTCAATGATTGATTGTATGTCTAGGGGTCATTCTTTGAATACTCAAGTCTATTCCATTTACCCGAGAGTATGTTTTTATTCCTGTACCATGCTTTTTTAATGATTATTACTTTGTAGTACAATTTTTTAAACTCTGGTGTTTACATTTTTACTTTCATACTATTCTCCTTACCAAAGAAATAAATATTTACTATAAAGATGTTTGAAAACAAAAATATAGAATAAAGCATAATCTTACTTTCTTTGGGTTATAGTTCACATTTTGTTACAATATAGATGTGTTTATATGATTATACTGAGTATGCTTATGCACATAGGCCCTGGGTGTGTGCATGTTATTATATATAGTACTATAATCATGAAATACATAGTGAGACCTCTGTATGATTTATTCTTTTTCTCACTGGAGGAAAGTCCATTATCAGTCCTTCTCCATATCCTCATATATTTACTTACATTACTTATACTTTAGTCTCACAATCTAATCTTTATTTATTCTCTATATATACTTCATATCTTCCATGTAAATAAGTGATCACATTTATTCTGTTCCCACTAATGTTTTAAATTCCTAAGTATATTCTCCAGAGATGCTTCTTAGTCAAATAGTAATTCTTTTTTTAAAATAATATTTTACTTAAACACCTTGATAACAAACACGATTGTGGTTGGGTTTCAGTCATGTAAAGAACACCCCCCATCACCAGTGTGACATTCTCATCACCAATGTCCCAAATGTTTTGCTTATTTTCATTTATTTCCTTTCTTCTACCTATCAACACAAATTTTTAAATTTGAAGACTTCTTAGCCCAAATATTGCCCCTTACTAAGTTCATTTCTCCTAGTTAGGAAAACGATAAAATAATATAACATTCTGTATCTCAAACCTTTAAGGGCACACCTACAACTCTGGAGATAATGTTCTTTGTATTTCCAGTCACCCTCCTGTGATATGCATCTATCTGTCCCCAAGTGCAAAAAAGATTTAACAGGCCATAATTCAATGCTAAAGATGAATGTGGCTTTATCTTTCATAAAACCATTTCCCTTATAAGTTCTACCTTCTTCCTGCATCCAGAGAGACCTGTTGTCTGGAACTATTGTAAGGTCCTTCTCAGTGAATGACTCTCACTATCCAGCACAGCACAAAATAGTGTTTCCCCAGAAGGCCCACCCTCATGCTTCTGGGAAATACCTCACATGTACTATATAAATCTGATGAGGAAGAACTCTCTTCTCTTTCTACATGGAATTCAGATTCTACACTCAACAATCTCTTGATGCTGGGTTTGTAATTTTCTTCTCTGTGTATTCTATTCAGGCTACCCTAATCAAATACACAAAGAATGAATGCCATGACCCATATACCTAAGGCAATTGAAACTTCTCTCCACAGTTCAGCATATTTATTTACTAAAAAGAATAGCTATATTTTCTTGTTTTTATATACTAAGCTTTGATACATGTCATTTAGGCTTTTAAGATGCTACATATCACCTTACAGAGATTATATTATTAAGTTTGTTCATTGGCATGTCATTATCACATAGACATATGCTAATTCCCTCTTTTTAAATATGAAAAGCTTATAACTATTAAATAGACTGCAAATTAATGATTTACTCTATAAATAAACAGTACACTGGCTCTACCCCTTATCTGTCTCTCTCATAAACTTAAGTACAGAAACTTCCCTCCTTGAACACCATCAAAGTACAAATTGTAATATCATTCTTAAAATGATCTTGAGGTTTTTTTTTTTTTGCAATATTTGCCTTTCTGGTTTAGCCAATTACTTATAGAAAACAAATAGTAGGGGCCTGTGAGGTGGCGCTAAAGGTAAGGTGTCTGCCTTGCAAGCACTAGCCAAGGAAGGACATGGTTAGATCCCCGGCATCCCATATGGTCCCCCCAAGCCTGGGGCAATTTCTGAGCACTTAGCCAGGAGTAACCCCTGAGCATCAAATGGGTGTGGCCCAAAAAGCCAAAAAAAAAAAAAAGAAAGAAAACAAATAATAAATCCACACCACTGATGAATGAATAATAATGTTTCCAGGTTTATATTTTTATTCTTCATTTCAACATCTGAAAAAAAGTAAAAGTGGTTTTATTTCTTATTTTAGCTTAATATAACATTCCCAAGTAATTGCAAATATGAACAAAAAATTTCAAAATCTCTAAAGCACAATTTTGGTAATACCTATCAAAATTAAACACATACTCTATTTCTGAATTTATCTTGAGAAAATTTAGTGATTGAATAGCCATACACACCAATATAAAATAAATCTATAAATTTCTTCTGAAAACAACAAATTGAGGGGCATTATATGACTTGGTGGCAGAGCAGATCTTACATGTTGGCTCAAGTACATTCCCTGCCACCCTGTATACATGAGCACAAACACACATATGCACCAAAATTAGATTAAACATCATTAATAAGAAGCTGATTATAGGAAATAATATGCAATTAAATATTGTGCTAATATAAAAAATTATATTATATGTAATATGCAATTATATATTATAGATATCATATGACTATATATAATAACACTATAACATTTAAACAATTATATTACTTCACTAAGATTACTACAAGCCATGATTATCTAAAGATTAAGATCAATGAGTACAGAAAATACCATTTTGTCTACAAGGTTACAGATAACTTTTATCTATATAGCTACAGATAACAGATAACACAGATAACTTTATATTTGTACAGAAATGGTATGTAAGAAGTAAAAAGTCACTTAAAAACAAAAAAGCAAAATAATAAAACTGCAGGGAGATAGATCAAAGGATTAGGGTATATTCTTTCAATGTGGTAACCCTGGTTCAATTTTCCCAGGAATGTTGAAGTGACCACCAGATATGACACAAAAAGACAAATTGAAGAGTTTTATTTTAAAATAAAAGTACCCAGGATATAAATATGCTATTAAACTCACCGTTTTATACCTAAATTGTTAAATTGCTAAAACACCTGATTCTGAATTCTACTTGAAAGTCATTTTTCAATAATGATGCCAAGTCTGCCTAATTTTAAACCTTATGGAGAAACTATTATGGAGATTTAATATCTAAAAAAATATACAAGGCAATCCAGGAACCAAGTATTTATGATATAATAGAAAAAATAATTTATTAGTTGCAGGAAGAAACTATTTAAATCTGATCTATGATTTTTCTTTAAGTATAAAGAGCCTTATTCAAGATTACAATTGTTCTTATGACATTTTACTTTTAATCGTTGTATCATACCAGAAAGAGATAAAAAAAATAAATCATAGAAATACTGTTAGGATTTAGATGGGGAGAGAAATTCCTCCACTATACATCCACAAACTATAGACAGGCTGCATCCAGAAGATTCCACATGCTAGTTCTTCTGTTTCTCTTCAGCTGGTATGTTGGGGGCTCTGGGCAGGAAAGCTAGCCATAGGCCCCCTAAGCTGACCACTTAGTCCAGGGGACTGAGATCCCCCCACGCCAGAGTGGTCTTCAGGGCCACACCTGGTAAATCGGGCTCTGGGGGGAGGGTAGGAGAGAGAAATTCCTCCCCAATGCATACTGGACCCCATTCAGGACTTCCTTTCTTCCCAGTATTCATTTTCAAAACTCCCAAATATATTCATAATTCTTGACTGTTTCAAGGAATAAAAATGAATTCCCTAGATTTGGAGGATAATATTCAAATTGGTCTCTAAAGTCAGTGTATATGTAGACGTGACTTCCTATACAGTGGTCCTCTCTTGACTGCCAAGCCTAATCTATAAACAATTCATCTATACATGGTATATAGCCCCTTTGATATATTTCCTCTCCTCCACACCAGAGCCCCTTCTACTCCCTCATCTCCCAATCCAGATTCGTTATCTTCCCCTTAACCCTCTTTACCCTCAGTTTTTTAGTTTGTTAGGCACCAAGACCAACCTCTTGCCCGAACAGATTCTGCCTTTTCGCACACCCTTACAAAGCTCATTATTACTGCTTAACTCTCTCACCCCCAACCATCAGTACCTTACATTTACCCTTTTTACTACACAGTTCTAATCACAGACCAAAGTCGTGCATTGGATTTAACAACCCCCAACTGTTTCAAAAGACATAAAATGGACACATATGTCTTTTGAATATTTTATGTGTATTTTCTTTAACAGCTATAACTTTCTAAATATTCATTTACCGTGACGATTCTACCCACTTTTTATCTTGTCTTCTCTTTGTGAGCTGTTCAATAAGAAATTTTGGTGGAAGAGTCCCTCAGTTTAATGCCTATGATTGAACCATGTCATGGGGATTGTTGGACTTGTTCTTATGGCCCCGATAGGCGCTGATAACGCCACGTGGCATTGTTCCTTGTTTACATAGGCACATTAAAATGGGAAAATATTATACATACAAATAAGTTCTTGTCTAATAGAGATTGGAACACACAAATCTCATAGTACAATGGGACCTTACACCCTGAACATTAATATGATGACCTGGCACAAGCCTCAGAAGATTGGGCATCCTCCATTCACCCCTGAACCAGGGAAGCTATCTACGAAACATCCAAGGTTTTTTATAACAACACTTGGAAGCAATCCTCTACCAGGGAAGACCCTACCAGGGCTCTGACATCGACCTGCTCAAAAGAGACTTCCCTTAACACTAAGAAGACTTGACAGCAACAACAACCGGCTTACAGGACAGGGTTCTCTGCATTGCCCTTTAATTGTGAGGTGAAATGAGAGGATGCTCTGCACCATCCTGGCTGCAATATAGGATATGCAGATTCCAGGATCTTTAATACAGAAACACGATACCAACAACAGAAACTGTGTGAAAAATAAAAGTGTATTGGCTCTACAGACAATGACCTGGATTGGACAAACTAGTTTTCCTGGAGCCTAGAGTTGGTCTTATGCCAGGAAACTTCAGGGGTAGGGTCTCCTTGTATTTAGACCAAGGCTTTTCCTTTCCATGTTCCTCATATTTTGGTGGGCCTATGCAAACAATAATGGCCACTCTAACACCGTTTTTACTGTGCTCCTTTGACTGTAATCCTTAAGAAAAACAACCCACTTAAACTTTTGAGGTTAACTTAAACTAATATGCATGTGCATGGAAATGTAAAAAAGTACTTTGCCTTCAATGTTTAAGGAGTTACATAAGTTTTATGTCTTTAGATTTCTTTGTATGCTGCTAAGAAATATTATGTACTACAATCTTGAGACTTGAGGGACAAAGTAATTGTACATGGGTTCTGTTTTATTTTTCTTAATGTTCTTTGGCTGAAAGTTCAAAGTTAGGATAACAGCAGTGGGACTACTGAAAATTCTATTTATGGGTGATTGTCCTTTCACTGTAACTTTACCTTGTCCTCTTTCTTTGCATCTGTGTGCTCATAATTAAAAATAAAAAATTAATTTAAAAAATACTGTTAGGATTTAGACTAAAAATAGACACTACCTTTTAGGCCAAAGCAATAGTAGAGCAACTGCTTACTCAGGTTAAATCCCAAGTACTTCATGTATCCTTGTACTAGCCAAGAGTGATCCTTAAGCACAGAGCTAGAAGTTAAGCCCTGAGCATCACCAAGTGTGTGTCCCAAAACCAAAATTAAAAATTGCTACCCTTCAAGAGTATTGAAAATTTTGCTTCAAGAAACCTGTTCTTCCGCACTATTTTATTTGGTCTCAAAGAACACTTACATACATATCCTAAACTGATAATAATTATCTAATCTGGCTGAATTTTGCCATTTTTGGTACTGATTATATACAAACATTAATCACATGGTATGACTTTGAAAGTGAATATATCATGCATACAGTTTTATGATAGTTTAGTTTTAAGATTCTTATCAAGTTTAAATCAAACTATGAAACTCATTTAAAAGACATATTTATATTATCTGCTAAGAAAAATGATCCCTAGTAGTTATTAGTAGTGGGTTATTACTTCTCATTAAACTTTAGTTTCATTCCATCAATACAGCATTCCCTTACTGAAATAATGATGCATTATTAGAAATTAAATATTTAGAGAGAAAGTAACTAAAGACTTTGTTTCATGGGAAAAGTGAACTCAATCTTCTTCTACTCTGTATTCCTTCTGAAGTTACTGCTTGAGAAAACTTACGGCTGATTGAATTTTTTTTTTAAGTGAAAAAGTTTTTTTTTGTTGTTTTTTTTAACATAATTTTTATTTTGATCATAGTGGCTTACATATTGTTGACAATAATATTTTAGGTACATATTTACATAAAATCAGGGGGGATTCCCATCACCGGTTTGTCTTCCCTACTCCTCCGTTTTTGTCCTACCTTCCATATCCTCTTCCCTCACCCCCAGGGCTGCTAGAATATGTGGTCCCCTCTGTACCTATCCTATTACTTCGTAGTCTTACACCTGTTTGGTCCTGATGCCTCCTTTATTTCCCCCTCTAATTGGGGAGCAGGACTAGCTAGTTCAAGTTATGTGGTTTTGTTTGAAGAGGAGAAAAATAATAAACTGGGGTAAAAGTCTAATACACCAGGAATAAGCAGAATTCTTTTAGAGGCTCTCGCCATCGGTTTGAGAGACGAAGGAGAAAAAGAAGGTGAAACAGTCCACCCCTACGAGATGAAGTGTCAAATATCTATTAAGAGTTCCAACAATGGGGCCGGGCGGTGGCGCTCGAGGTAAGGTGCCTGCCTTACCTGCGCTAGCCTAGGAGACGGACCGCGGTTCGATCCCCCGGCGTCCCATATGGTCCCCCAAGCCAGGAGCGACTTCTGAGCGCATAGTCAGGAGTAACCCCTGAGCGTCACCGGGTGTGGCCCAAAAACCAAAAAAAAAAAAAAAAAAAAAAAAAGAGTTCCAACAATAACGCTAAGCACCCCAAAAACAGAACAAAACAAACAAACAAACAAATCATAAGTCCCACCCCTGTAACTGTGCAGATACTGAGATCTCTAGATACAGAGGTCTCACTATAACACCCAGGATGGAGCAAAAGCCTCCCAAACTCCACAAATGCACCACCGGGAGAATAAAGGATCATGAACAGAGTCTATAGTTGATCCCATGACAATTTACTCCAAGGGCGGAGAAATCCCATATCTCTTAGGCCATGTGAATCCCTTTTTGAATGACCCCAATATTTACTGTGCCTGGGCAGGAGGGAAAAAAAACACATTGTTTATTTTTCATATATTACGTTTTATCTTCATGTACTACTATTATTATTTTTATTTACCTATCTATCTATTTTTGGTCGATTTCTTTGTTTTAGTGTGATTGAAATTTTTATCAGGTAGAGAAAACACACACACACATACACACAAACACACCCTCTCCCATGGCCCCTCAGTCATCAATGGGTTTAAAGGGGCAGGGAAATGTTCTGTAGCTGTCTGTGCAAAACCTGCTAATGGATGGAGGATCAGGGAAAGGAGAAGGGAAAAAGAGAGAAAGGCATGCCTGATGTTCCCATTCACTCAGAAAAATGCCACACCCTTCTATTGTATATACTGGGCTCCAGCACCAGATTTCAAAAATAATAAAAATCAATCTAGCTCTTGGAGAGGAAGAAATAAAAATAAAAATTATTTGAGAAAGCCTGATTCCAGGGCTTTCTAATCTAGAAACTTAAATTCTTGGCTCATCTCTGCCCTAAATCAAGCAGGCACTTCAGGCATGCTGCCTCAACTGCCATGACCTGCAGTAAAAATGACATTAAAGCAGACTCCAGAAACAAAGCCAAATAGCAAATCAAAGAAAAACCAAAGAGTAACTGTTTTATTATTCAGTTATTTTTCCATGACTAAATAGGATGCAAAGAGGTAAAAGTTACTGAACGAATGAACAAGTAGGACAAAAGTCCAAAAACAGGATAAGAAGTTTTCTGTAACCAGTGGTCCTCAAACTTTTTAAACAGGGGTCAGTTCATTGTCCCTCAGATCATTGGAGGGCTGGACTATAGTAAAAACAAAAACAATGTAAAAATTCCTATGCACAATGCATATATCTTATTTTGAAGTGAAGAAACAAAACAGGAACAAATACAATATGTGGCCTGTGGGCCGTAGTTTGAGGACCACTGCTTCCAAACACACACTTTTTTTACAGGTATATGAAAACTGGCTCCAAAATTTCTGAAGAAGATTTGGTCCAAGTACTTCTCACTTTGAGTCATAAATCTGTTGGAAATAGCTCCTAGAAAATCACTGCCACTTGTTAAATGCAATATATACACACAGATAGACTCTCACAGCTAAGTGAGTTTTACTCAGATGCTCTCTCTCCCATCTTCAGGGCACTTTTCTACTCAGAATGTAAGAGATAAATTCATACTAGGCCTAAGACATCTTCCTTATGCACATTTTAGGTTGTATCCAGCAGAACAAACGTTGAAGTAAATGTCTAAATCTAGCTGTTTGCTAACATGATGCTGATAACATTTTATTTATTGGATATTTAAATTGTATTGAGTGTCTACTATTTCTATAACAGCCATCCATATATTCCCTTGCTATCTTATCTAATATGCAAAATGTGACCATTCACAGAATCTTCTGATGGGGTGATTAGTTCACAAAATGGAATGAATCTTAGAAATTGCTGTGTCCAATATCTTTGTCTTACAATAGAGGAAAATAAGTCAGGGGTTACTAAATGTCGGAGCTAGCAGTAGGAAAATGGTCGCTCTTGTCTAAAGCAGCATGGCCTTGTGAAGCTTGGATCTTTGGAGTCAGACAGGTAGCACTGATAGACTGACTAACTTTGGTATGCTGTACCTGAATTGAGTGAAGTTAGGTTAGTTAATTCCTTAAACTTTAAATTTCTCACCTATACTGGAGTGAGGGAAAGGTAAGACTAGGGATAACTGAAAAGGATAAGCTAACGATAAATCATTTTCAAGAATAAAGGTAATGAAATGATATGCACACTATCCTATCTGGCCCGTCATTAAATAACAAAAACAAAAAACATTTGGTTAAAAAAAATGTGATCCAGGTATTATCACTGCCACTATGATTTCCACTGCTATTCTAACTACCACCACCAGCACCAGCATCAGTATTATTGTTTCTGCCATCATTATCATTATTACATCACACTCTGCTTCAGAAGAGATGTCTAATGCTGCTTTCTTACACACTCTTTTCTCACAGCTCCATTCCTTAAAAATCTTCCTTTCCTCTAGTTATCTAAATACATATGGAGACACAAAACAAGAGAGCTCTAAACGAAGCAGTCCTTTAGCTCTTCTAGCCACATCCGTTCCCAGAAGTGCTGTATATATAACTGGATTGTCAAATTGACACTGCAAACTGTGAAATGTTTTGATACTATCAGCTTCTTATTCCTTAATGAGATGTGTTGCTTTTTCAAGAAAGAGGCTTCTATTCACATTTTTTAAACACCTGTTTTTCTAAGAGAGTGAGTTCACAGAAGGTCCTCAATAATTTATTTCAGATTAAAAACACAGCAACTTCTTACCTTTTTTTTTAGTATTTGTTTGTTTGTTTTGTAAGCCACATATACCAAGTGGTACTCAGGGATCACTCCTGGGGGGTGGTGGGGGCTAAGGAACCATCTGAGTTCCTGAGTAATCAAACCAGGGTCAACTGCTTGCAAGGCAAGTACCTTACCTGCTCTTTTATCTCCATCCCCCATAGCTTCTTCTCAACCATAAATAAGCTCTTTTTGCTTTATACCATCCATCTTCTGTCTAGATACACACACTATATTTATAACAGTCACAATTTAAAACAATGTGACAATGCTAAATGGAGTACACTTCTTTCAAATCCTTGCAGCTTCACCTGAGAAGGTAGCAGTTACAAAGTAAGTCTCCCAGTCAAAAGTCTGATTCTAGCACCAATGTAAATTCCTAAGGTCAAACTGACCATAACACTGACTTACAGCTCATAAATCGCTGACCACAGTGCTCAGTCTTACACATTTGCAAAGTTATTGAGTTTCTCGAATTTCATAATGTTCAAAGATTTTCTGGAGGTCCAAGGCCTATGCAATAAATATATCACCTGCCCATTCTATTGGAAGTGGAATTCTTACCTAACGTTCATTTCCTATAGCACTCTAAAAATTAAAAAGACTATAAATTTTAGGTTATGAAATTTTAAATTTAAAATGATAAATTCTCTTTCTTAATACTTTTCTAATATGTGTGCCTACCTAGCAATTTAGTGCAAATAAGTCCCTAATGTCTTTTTTAAATGTGTGGTATCTCATTCTTTTTGACCTTTCACAAACACTAGTACCTAGAGATAATCTGAGTTAACATGATCATATGTATTTCCCTAAAGCCCTTCTCTAGAAATATACAAATATATGTGAGTATAGATAGATAAAGAGGATGGAGAGAAAGAGAGAGAGAGAGAGAGAGAGAGAGAGAGAGAGAGAGAGAGTTTACAGCATTCTTCTATGATTTGATTCAATTCCCAGGCTATGGTCCCCTAAGCCAGGAGTGATTTCTGAGCACATAGCCAGGAATAACCCCTGAGCATCACCAGGTGTGGCTTAAAAAACAAAAATAAAAAGTTTTTTATTAAAAAAATTATTCTCAATTAGTGTTAAAATCAATAGTTGTCAGTGGGATGGCCAGGATGACCCTGTGTGTTCATACTTGCAGTGACAATTGATGAATCTACTGAGCTATTCATTGTCTGGACACTTTCTAGCTGGGGACCCCTAAAAGTGGAACTGTGAGATTCCTCTGCCCTTGTGGCAGCAATAGGATTTGATCTTAAGGCCATGTTCTTGACTGCAAGAGCTTTAAGCCACTCAGATATCTTCCATCAGGTTGTCTTAACTTCACAGCATAGGCCACCACTAGAGATTGACACACACCAAGCTCTCGCTGGGAAAGTACATGTAATCACTCTTCCAGGCCATTGTTTTAGGTGATTAGAAAAAAAACTTTTTCTTGTAGTTAACAAGAAAAAGATCTCTCTTTCCAGCAAGCAAATACTTATAAAGAAAAATAAAAAAAAAAAAAAGAAACAGAACTCAATGTATTTGTTTGTTATTGGGACTGCTGGTGAGGGGAAAGACAAATAAAAAGAAATAGGAAAATGACTGCTTCTCCAAGGCCAGGGTGGGTCTTAATGCTATCAATGTGTATCAATCAGGTCTATGTCAGTTTGTCCCACAGAAATTAGTAATGGTTCCAGTGTCCCTCAGTATAATCTAAAAAGAATTATATATCACTTGATCACCCTCTTTATAAACAACCTCCTCCAGGGTTTATGTTGTTCTTTCCCTTTAAATCTTAATCAAAATTTAAATTTAGAATTTTAATCAAAATTCTGAAGATAGAAAGGGGAAATACAATTGAAAACAAGAATGATCAGTAAAGGACAAGCAAGTTCCCAGTCCAGAGTGCAAGCAGAGACTGTGACATGGTAAATGGGAGGTGTCTGAGGTGCTTGACAGAAAAGGACATGTTTCCAAAGACAGTATCTGTGTTGGAAGCTGAAGAGTGAGAGACAGAGTTTCTATGGGAAAATCACAGATCACAGGGACATAGTTTAGAAAGCTTACAGGAAAAGTGTGAGAGGACTGATTCACTGAAGTTAACAATAGACTCATAAGACCATGCTATTGTGGAAGTTGGTCTTTGAAAAATGGAGAAAAGACTTCAAAATGGAGAAAAGACTTAATATCTGAAGGCCCAATAGACAATCAATGGCCAATGCAGTCACTTTAACAATTTTTATTTTTTTCAGCCCCCTAAAAGGTTATATAACTCCCCCTTTCAATTTTAGTCTGCAGTTCCTGACCTCTAGGTTATAGTGCTCTGGCATACATAGAGTCAGAGGGAGTTCTTCAGTGTATCTACCCAACATGGGAAATAATGTATGGCAGGAATTACAACTTTCTTGGATATAGGGAACTGACTTTCAAACATACCTCATACTAATGGTACAAGAAACTGCAACAGACATTGAGGTATTGAAAAATAATAACACTGAACATGATTATGTTGTGGAGATAAGACTTCTTCCTCCTGTTTCAGTGGTCAGGAATCAACCCTGATAGGGCTCTTAGGAAACCACAGATGATGTCAGGTATAAAACCAGGATAAGGAAAGCACTAAGTATAACTATAACTACATATAACTATCACTCTGATCCAAGACTTCTTGAGTATTGTGTCAAGTCTTGTTCCAAATGCTTATTAACTAGATGAGACTTCACTCCACCCTAAGATGGCTTCTATTATTCCCATTTTACAAGTTAGAAAACAGAAGTAAACTGCATTGCTCTAAATAAGATATCAATAGATGCTATAATAAAACAAATATAATCAAGTTCCAGACTGAGTCATCCAACTACTCTTTTATACTACCTCACCAAAATTCACCAAGCCTCTGTGAAACTCTTGGGTTAATTTAATGATTAATTTTATCACAAAGTTAATTATCTTCAGATAATTCATTAAAAATATCTCCAGATAGTAGCAGGATATATCTAGTGTCTTAAAATGTGTGAGCCCCTGCATTTGATCACTGGTACAGCATGGTCCTCCAAGTACTAACAAGCATGGATGGTCTTGGTAGTTCCAGGACTACACTGGAAGTAAACACTATATTTTAAAAACTCAAATCAGGAGCTGGGGAGAGAGGTTAACAGTTAGAGTACTTGCCTTGTAGGTGGACCAATCCTGTTTCCGTCTCTGGAATCCCAGATGGCCTCCTAAGCACATCAGAGTGATCCCTGAGTGTGGAGCCACCAATAAGTCCTAAGAAACTTGAGTATAATAAAAACAAACCATATATACTATTTTTAAAAATCTTTTTTGCAAATTCAATTAAAATATATGAATAAATGCTTTATCCTCCCATATTTCTTTTTTTTTTCCTGTAGGCCAGGCCCAAGAGAGCGCAGTACCACCACATTGATCAATCCTCCCATATTTCTATAAGGCAAATCACAATCTTAAATCTTCCAACTGTTACAAAGATTACCTCATAATAATCTTAGTTTTATTTGTTCAAAAACAAAATACTAAAAAAGTGAACTCAGACCCCCATCTAACACATTGCACAAAGATTAAATTAAAATGGATTAAAGATCTTGATATCAGGTTTAAACCATAAAGTATATAGAACAACACATAGGTAAAACACTATATGACATTGAGACTAAAGGCATTTTCAAGGAGAAAACAGCACTCTCCAAACAAGTGGAAGCAGAGATAAACAGATGAGACTATCTTAAGCGGAAAAGCTTCTGCACCTCAAAGGAAATAGTGCCTAGGATACAAAACCCACCCACAGAATGGAAGAAACTATTCACCCAATACCCATCAGACAAGGGGCTAATATTTAAGATATACAAGGTGCTGACAGAACTTAATAAGAAAAAATATATAACTCCATCAAAAAATGGGGAGAAGAAATGAACACTTTCTCAAAGAAATACAAATCGCCGAAAGGCACATGAAAAAATGCTCCACATCACTAATCATCAGGGAGATGCAAATATATACCTGTGAGATACTATTTCACACAACATAGACTGGCACACATCACAAAGAACAAGATCAGTGCTGGCAGGGATGTAGAGAGAAAGGAATTCTTATTCACTGCTCGTGGAAATGGAATCTAATCCAGCCGTTATGAAAAACAATATGGAGATTCCCTTAAAAAAAAACTGGAAATTGAACTCCCATATGATCCAGCTGTTCCACTCCTAGGGATATACCCTAGGAACACAAACATACAATTCAAAAATCCCTCCCTCACACCGATATTCATTGCAGTGCTATTTACAATAGCCAGGCTCTGGAAACAACCAAGATTCCCTTCAACAGATGAATGGCTAAAGAAACTGTGGTACATAAACACAATGGAATATTATGCAACCATCAGGAGAGATGAAGTCATGAAATTTTCCTATACGTAGATGTACATAAAATCTTATTATGCTGAGTGAAATAAGTCAGAGGGAGAGAGATAGATACAAAATAGTCTCACTCATCTCTGGGGTTTTAAGAAAAATTAAAGACATTACTGTAATAAGGCCCAAAGCAATAGAGTTAAGGACTGGAAGGGCTGGAAGGACCAGCTCTCAATTTGAAGCTCACCACAAAGAGTAGTGAACTCTGTTAGGGAAATACTACACTAACAACTAGCATGACAATGTTAAAGAAAGAGAGAAGTAGAATGCCTGTTGCAAATACAGGCAGGGGTGGGGGAGGAGTGGGCATTGGTAGTGGGAATGTTGCACTGGTGGAGAGAGGTATTCTGTTTATAACTGAAACCCAACTATAAACATGCTTATAATCATGGTGCTTAAATAAAGATTTATATTTAAAAAATACTGACAAAATATCCAGGGAAGAGAGTTCATGATAGTTTATATTCCTTTCTTTTTTTTTTTTTTTTGTTTTGTTTTTTGATTTTTGGTTTTTGGTTTTTCGGGCCACACCGTTTGATGCTCAGGGGTTACTCCTGGCTAAGCGCTCAGAAACTTCCCCTGGCTTGGGTGGACCATATGGGACGGGTGTGTGTGTGGGGGGGGAAATCTAACCGTGTCCTTCGTTGGTTAGCGCTTGCAAGGCAGACACCTTACCTCTAGGGCCACCTCACCAGCCCCTATATTCCTTTCTTAAAGCTTCATTTAAACACCTAACAGAGATCCATCCCTTCATGAACACAAGAAAAATATTAAACTGTCTCTATTTGATTGTGCTTACCTAAGGCATTAAGTCCAATCTGCCCAGTCGCACCTCAGTAACTTCACACAGACTAAAAAATTCTTACAGTTGGCTTTCTCAAGGGATTTGTTAAGTTTCACATGCATTTAGCTGTGCATTTGGCCTGCTCAAATTGATAAACTTGTAGCTAAATTCTTTCTGCAGCAATGGACTAGTGGCTTATTTTTTTTATCAGCAAGAGAACAAATATTGCAAAAGAAGCTTTTATGATGTGTTAGTGTTACTCATTAGTTTTTAACATAATTGAACTTACATTCCAATTTCTCTGTAACTTATAAGTATTTATTTTGTGGATGTAGTTCAAAGGTGGAAGGGATTTAAAGGAGGCTACTACTGAAATGTACACAAAGCAAAAAAAAAAAAAGCCAAGAAAATTTTGATGTCTTAAATTGAACAAATAAACAAAAATGTAAATAAAATTATTTGTATTAGAATTCCAAACTGTTAGAATAGATGCTTTTATACACAGGAGTTCTAGTATCTATACTCAAAAAAATTCAGTATCTAAATGTAAAGTGGTTTGACAAAACAAAAGCATACTAAAATTAGTTGAAATGCAAATTACTGATTTAGAAAAACATGGTTTTATTTTCTTTCAGATTTTAATTCCCCTTTTCCTTAGTCTTCTACTTTTAGACTTAAATAACGAGTCATTTCATACAAATTTTCACCATAATTTTCTTCACATGAGAACAAAATTTGTCTCACACCATTTCTTTATTCATTGGTGAATGCAGATGGGAAAAAAGCTTTAGACAATTTCAGTAATGTTTTGCAGTCACTCTTACATCATACCTAGAAATTGTACAATTTTAAATAATAAAAAGAATCATCTGCCTTCCCTAAAAACAATGAAAAACTACTTATAATTTTAAAGATGATTAAAAATCCTTCAAAAGGATTTTTTTAGACAAAAGATATTAGAGCAGACATCTACAAAGATACCAATTATAAATTACCTATGTAAGCAGCGTTCCAATAACTGCAAATGTCCTGAGGTATGAGCAAATGAATACAGTAGAAAAAGCAAGATAAACTGTGGGAGAAAGAACATGAAAAAGTGGGAGGGCCTGGAGAGAGAGTACCAAGGTAGAAGGAGTATGCAGTCCTCCTAATTTGAACCAGGGCGCCGAATACAGTCCACTAAGCATGAGTAGTAGTAATCCCTGAGCACAAAGCCAGAAATAAGCCCTAAACATAACTGGGTGTGACCCCAAAACAAAATAAAACAATACTAAAACAATGGGCAATATACCAAATCATGCAGAGCCTTAAAAGGCCATACTAATGCAGCAAGAAGGGTTTCTGAAATTAGGGAGAATGCCTTGCATATGACTGATAGGGATTCAATCACCTATATCCCTCAGGCCCCAGAGTACCACCAAGAATAATTACTTAGTATAGAGCCAAAGTAATCCCTGCACACTTCCAGAAGTGGTCCAAAAGCAAAAAACAAAAGAGTAATTGGTCCTGATTTTCATTTGCAAAGATTATTCTTACTTATTTATTCAAATAGAATATGACTGTGGAGAGGTAAATGGTAACTCTATAGGGAAGGTGGTAAGCAATACTGGATTAGGGATATATTTTTAAAGTACAGACAAGGAGAAGAACTGATTGTAGAAAATAAAACAGATGACTCAAATATGAGCCTAATGCATGAAGAATAAAATTCAGTATTTAAAATTTTTTTCAGAAATTCAGATCGAGGTGATCTAAATTCTTTACAAGTAGTACCTGAGTACCAGTCCTATATTCATTACTTTTATGCCTTCTTTTGTTAAGCAATTATATATAATTATATATTTATATACATTATATGTTATATACATATATTATATATATAACATATACATATATATAATAATGAAAATAAAAGAATAATACAATATTACATGGTTTAAGTTAAAGTGAAAAAACAAAATGATAAGCATGTATAGTAAAATTTTCTTTGTAGGATTCAAGCGATTATTTTATGTGTTTACTTGTAACTATACTGTGCATATAAAATGATTACCTAAAATGTTACTAACATTAATGCATTTCACAAATCTGTGAAAGCTCTTGCACAGAGACTATCAAACTTACTTAGCCCACTGACACCTTTTCAGAAAAAAAATATTACTGAGTTTTTCCCATGAAAATTTACTTTCTTTAAACAAACAAATAGAGAATACCCCTATTTGCACCTGAGACTTGCACGATCACCCCCCAATCATTCCAGCACCCAGAAAAGTGGCTTTCCCATTTTGGGAAGCATTACTTAAGCCTCATCCAGAGTTTAAATAACCTGTGCAAGGTTACAAACCCTATTATAATAAACTCAAGATTAATTCACTGACCTCAGTAATTGGAGTTCTTTCAAACAGATGTTTCTACCATTATGTGTAAAATATGTGCATCAACCAGCCCCAGGTCCAATTGAACACACACTTATAGTAAATTAATATATTATGTTCATTCAAATTTCTAAATTTTCACCACCAAAACTGCATTGCTATTAGGTTTTCTAGAAGTCTTTTATGCTTTGTGCTCTGGGGACCAACAAGATATTTCATTTACACTCACCTTTTTATCCTTGACAACTAAAGAATCTAAAAAAAAACATTGACTTAAGACTTCCAGCTTTTCTACTTTTTTGAGCATAGGGCCTCTGTGTTCAACAAAACAGGTTATTTGTTTTAAGTTCATCTACAAAATACTATATTGGTCTATGTTCAATTTGACAGGATCCTACATATAACCACAAGAATTCTCTGTCCTGAAAAATGTTTGATTCCTTTTCTTAGATGCCATCGATGGCTCCCAATTGCCTCTTGAATCAAATAAACACTCCAATCCAAATGATTATCTTTACACCTATAAGTACCTTCATCTCCATTCAATGTGTTTATTCAGCAAGTATTTGTTGAGTAATCACTTCGCAACTAGTTGTATCCAATACCCTGAGGAAAATGATAAGATATATACAATAATCCCTGCCCTTATGGAACTTAACAATCAATATGGGAAGATAAAATATAAACACAGCAAATATTTTGTAGCAAAACCAGGTTTTATGCCCACAGGAGTGGAATATGTAAATAAAAGACTACTGGAGCCAATGTTTTGGGAACGTCTCCATGAGTTACACATGACATGTGCTGGGATTTGTTCCATACAGAACAACGCATTCTCCATTCGGGTATTTGTAACTCCACAGTGGATATTGTCATTCTAAACTTAGAAACTAAATATGAACAATATACCTGAAGAAATAGGGTAAAATGAGGCTGGGAATGAGAGAAAGATAGGATAACAATGACTCTGTAAGTACAACTGAGGTATTTGGAATTGATCCTTAGCTGGAAGAGCAATAGGTATGAGATACTGTATGAAAATGTAGCAAGGGCCTGAAGAGAGAGCACAGTGACTTTTGCCTTGCAAGCAGCCGATCCAGGACCAAACATGGTTGGTTCAAATCCCGGTGTCCCATATGGTCCCCTGTGCCTGCCAGGAGCTATTTCTGAGCAGACAGCCAGGAGTAACCCCTGAGCACCGCCGGGTGTGGCCCAAAAACCAAAACAAAACAAACAAAAAAAAATGTAGCAAGATGGCAGTGACTGTTTAGTAACATTATACAGGGTGAAATACCAGGTATGAAATTATTGTATCAGCCAAATTATATAGCGATATGGTTATGAACAAATGTATGCAGAAGATGGACAAAGGAGAAAGGGAAGATTGAACCAACCTGCTATAGGAATATTGATATGTATATATAAGCTTTATATATTATATATAATTTATTTATATATATGTACATACATAGAAAGAAAGAAAGAAAGAAAGAAAGAAAGAAAGAAAGGAAGGAAGGAAGGAAGGAAGGAAGGAAGGAAGGAAGGAAGGAAGGAAGGAAGGAAGGAAGGAAGGAAGGAAGGAAGGAAGAAAAAGAGAAAGAAAAAAAGAAAGAAGAAAGAGAAGAAAGAAAGAAAAAGAAAAAGAAAGGAAAGAAGAAGAAAGAAAGAAAGAAAGAAAGAGAAAGAGAGAAAGAGAAAGAGAAAGAGAGAGAAGAAAGAAGAAATAAGATTAGCAGATACCAGATTAAGGTAATAAATGAATAAATGATAGATTTAAAAATAGTAATGATGTAAGCATAATAAAGCAGGATAAGAAAGAGTGTTGAATTTTACCTGATGGCAAAACATTTTTGTTTTTGATGCAAACTGAAGAGAACAAACTAGAAAACAAGGAAAAAAATCACTGTGATATAGATTTTAAAGACACTAGCATAAGACATGAGAACATGGATGTGCAAAGCCTAATGTCAACACCATAAGATTTCAGTATATAGTCTCAGAATTAAGTACTAAAACATAGTGTCTGTAGCATTAGGTCAAATTTTACCAGAACTGACCCCACAGTTCCTGAGCACTGTTGGGTAACCACCCTCCCCCAAAAAGAAAGCATAAAAGTGACAGCATGAGATAATTATGTATTTCCCTTTCATCCACTCTAGAATCTAGCTCCTTCAACTGTGAGTTGCAAACCTATATAAGAAACTTCCTGGGGCCAGAGCGGTGGTGCAGTGGCTTGCTCATGGCTGACCTAGGACAGATCAACTGCATTTGATCCCTCCTTGTCCCATATGGTCCCCCCAGCCAGGAGCAATTTCTGAGCGCAAAGCCAGGAGTAACCCCTGAGTACATGCTCCCCCTCCAAAAAAGGAAACTTCCTAAAATTTTGTTTTAAAATAATTTTTATGTAGATGTTCAATTTATACACAATTTGGTAGGTACACCACATGCTAGGGGTTCATAAAAATTTTGTGAGTGTACTACATACTTCGAGTTTATAGAGATTCTGTGGTATATTATCTCACAAGAAGGCTAGAGAGATATAGTACAGCAACTACGGCACTTGTCTGTGAGCAGCTAACCTAGATTCTGTACCCAGCATCTTATATTGTCCCTGAGCTGCACCAGGAATGATCACTGAGCACAAAGCCAGCATTAAGACCTGGGCACTGCTGTGCAAGGAAACCTTACTGTCTTCAACAAAAAGCATGGATGTTGCCTGACTTTATTCAGTTTATTATTTTTGCCCATACTTCCTACATTTCTCTCTCACTAATCATTCTCCTTCCTGTCCTTAATATTTCTGCCTATGTTTTACATCCTGTTTAATACAATTCCTGGTGTAGCCCAGCTGACAGTAGGCGCTGTAATCATTTTCCCAACCAGACAACACTTGTGCAAATATCTCTATCCATCTGTAACTGGTTATGACTATGTTTTTATGTTTATTTTATCTGTTATCATGTATCTCCATTTATATTTGTTCCATTAGATTATAAACTCAATATGAACAAAGATTGTGTTTCCTATTTCCTTTGTAATTTCCTACATGCCTCATATATTGCCCTACACTGTCAGTGCTTCATAAACTCAACTAATTGAAGTTTGAACTTCTTCTCATATACTTGCACCAGCTGTGTAACAATTCACAAACTCTGTCTTGCACATAAATAGAGGAACAACCTTGCAGTGGAACCTTCCTTACTCCCATCATCAGAGAATGAGCTTCCCATACTTAATCTTGGCTATCAAATATAATACAACATGGAGAAATATAATGGATTAATATCATAGCACATTTAGTCAGCATTTGAGTCTTAAAAGTTCTCTGTAAATGCATTTTTGAGTGGTAGTCATTAAAATATGTCTCTTCTAGGCATTTGACAGAATACTGATCAAAATAGGTTTATGTAGTCTGATGTAGCAACTGGCAAAAACAGTTTAAAGTCAGTGGCTCTAAAGGCTTTTCAGACACCATAAGACATTGCTGCCACCAACTCATTAGATTGCACTCACCTCCTTCATTCCAGCAGCAGAATGAAAGGGCATTTTCCTTTGTGGTATTAGGGTCATTTTATAGAAACCTCAGTTATATCATATACTGTGGGCACCTGTGAGATTCCTTCTATTTCACACCACCTA
This sequence comes from Suncus etruscus, assembly GCF_024139225.1. Classification (NCBI taxonomy): domain Eukaryota; kingdom Metazoa; phylum Chordata; class Mammalia; order Eulipotyphla; family Soricidae; genus Suncus; species Suncus etruscus. The sequence continues at coordinate 55,806,436 of NC_064849.1, forward strand.
TTGCAAGCATCTTAGTATAAAGAATTGAATCTGAATCTGACATCTGTCCAAAGTTCCACAGCCAATAAAGTACTCAGCATATACTAAGTCATGTATTTGGAGATAGTTTTTTGTTGTTGTTGTTTTGTTTTTACTACAAGCAACAGAAACCCAAGTCTGGAAAGAAAGGGAGCCATATAACAGTAAAGATTCAGGGAGAAACTTTGTCAATGAGAGTGGAGTTTTCATGCACATCTAAGGTTTAATAGGACAAAAATTATCTTAGAAAATATTGAAATAGGCTAACAGCTACCAAAAATAAAAAGTCCCAAACATCATGAGTTTGAATATTATTGCTTTAATCCAGTAATGATCTGTATGTCATGGGCATTTCCAAAAATCCAAGTTCCTTTCAGTTAAATTCTAGGATCCAGGAATCTTCCATGTAAAAAAAAAAATATTGTATCAAATTGTTTTACCTCAAAAGATATCCAAAATTACATCATAAAATATATCTGTAATTAATAGAATTAAAAATATTTCTGAATGGGAATACATAATGGATAATTTTTTTACAAATGTTTGACAAAAATCATAACATTTTGGATAATCTCCATCTGGGGCAGAGTAATAATACAGTGGTAGGGCATTTGCCTTTCACATGACCAACCCAGAACAGAATCGAATTCAATTCCGGCATCTCATATGGTCCCTGGAGCCTGCCAGGAGCAATTTCTGTGCACAGAGCTAGGAGTAACTGCTGAGCATTGCCAGATGTGACTCAAACACCAAAAAACAATAAATTTCCATATAATCCCTTATACTTATATACTCCTCTTATAAATCAAGTAATACAAAATAAATTCAACTAAATTATCTTTTTTTAAAATCACAGTTAGGTAGTCAAATGATAGCACATCAGATAGGGCATTTGTTTTGCAGATGACTGATCCAAGTTTAATCCCTGGTACCACATACGGTTAGTACCCTGATCTCTGCCAGGAGTGATCCCTGAGCACAGAATCAGAAGACCTAAGCATTACCAGGTACACAAAATAAATTTAAAAAATTAGTGCAATTAAATATCACTGTCAATAACTAAAATTACAAAAGCAAAAATCACTCTTTACAAACAGAAGGCAAAAGTCACTTCAGAGAACCCACACTGCTTGCAGTAGAGAGGCCACTAGGAATAAGTCCATAAAGAGGGGGAAGATCCAGCTACGCAGAATACACACACCTTCAATGAAAATGGCAGGGGTATCCCACCCTTAATGTCCCAGAAGAGGGATATAATCAGCTCCCAAGATCAAGAAGGAGGAAGAAGTGATGCCAAAACCTGAATGAGTAGTAGGTAAGGATTAATTCACAGAGGAGCTGGTAGTTTTGTTTATCTCAAAGAAAGCAGTTGGACTTTAAAAAGAAAGAACATAAGGTAAATAGCAAAAGGCAAAGATGATTAAAAAACATGAATAATACTTATAAAAGAGTCACAAGACAGATAGATAGATAGATAGATAATACAGGAATTAATAAACCTTGCATGCTTATGGCCCTATATTGTTCAATCTCCAGCACTAGATGATTCCTCAAACACTGCTAGAAGAAACACTCGCATACCACAGCCCAAGCCACCCACCACCCAAATATGAAAGAAAAGTCAGAGACCAGTGCTGAATGGTCTCTGAGATCAATCAACAATCTGTAGTTCATGTACAAATGGCATCAATTTTCCATTGTGATTTCATGTTCACTGAGAATATGATCTCACTATAAGAAATCTGAGCTCTCTGGGTCAGAAAAGATAGGGACTTGCTAAGACAAGAATCCATCTGTGCAATTTTATTTCTCATTGTAAATGTGTATTTTGGCATTCTGGATTTATTAGCCTAAGAAAAGGTGGTTACCATGAGATCAACATTAGAAAGCTAAACCTGTTTCCTGTGTGCGACTGTGACAGTTCAAAGTTACCTAAATTGAATGACAAATCTGTGTCAGGCACAATAAAATGACCAAGGTAATTAATGCCTTACCATGAGACTCAAAAGGGATGCAATCACATTTCTTAAATTACTAATCCTAAATAATATTTTGGAGTGCTGAATACAGAGGATCACATTTACAATTCAATCACATTGCTTTAAGCTATTCATGGAGTATGATCTGACTGATGCAAATTAGAAAGTCATTGAAAGTTTTTGTCATCTAGTCATTAAATGATGTCATTATTTTACTATCTTCTGAGGGGAAAGGAGTAGAATTTCACTTATATTTGGTCTCCACTGCCCTTGGATGGATATAAATCTGTACCTTGTACAACTTCAAAGGAAGGACAAATTTATGTTTTGGCAAAGTGCTAAATATTACTCAAATGGAGATCACTGATTCTCCTAAAGGAAAGACCTCCAGGACAGTCACAGAATAAGACATTATCACCTCATGTCCAGATGCACTTTAGGTTGGATTTAATTATTCTAAATTTATAGACCATTTAACAAAGGTGACTTTCTGGAAAGCAGTCAAGAATGCAATCAAGAATGGTCCAGGGAACCAAAGATATGGTACAGGGGTTAAGGCTTTTGCCTTGTATGCAGTCAAACCTAATTCTGCATAAGGTCCCTGAGCATTACCAGGTGTGGTCCCCAAACCTAAAAGGTATCAATTTTTTTTCTTTTTTGCGGGGGAGGCAGGGTGTTTGGATCACTCCTAGCTATGCTCAGGACTACTCTTTGATCTGTCTTCGGAAATTACTCCTGGAAAGCTAGAAGAATCATATCAGGGTGCTGAGGTTTCAACTCAGGTCAGCCTCAGGAGGCAAGTGCTCTGCTCATTGAACTATTACTCCAGTCGTGGTATCAAACGTTCTTACCAAATGATCACATATATACTCTACGGCAGTGTTTTAAAGCCTTTTTTCTGACCATTGCCCCTTCCAGCATTATGCCCTCTTCTAATGGTACTGCCTGTTCCACCAGTGGTTCCTTAATCTCAGGTAATGATCTGAGACTCCATTTATGCTACTTTCACCTGTGCCTTTTTGGAATACACAGAAAGTCCACAAGGGATCCATATAGCACTTTACTTGAGAAAGGCTGCTCTAAATCACCCAATAAAACTATCCTATACCTGGGTCAGGAGCGGTGGCGCAAGAGATAAGGTGTCTGCCTTGCCCGTGCTAGCCTAGGACGGGTTGCGGTTTGATCCCCTGGCATCCCATATGGTCCCCCAGCCAAGAGCAATTCCTGAGAGCATAGCCAGAAGTAACCCCTGAGCATCACCAGGTGTGGCCCAAAAACAAAAACAAAAACAAAAAAAACCTATCCTATACCTATTTCATTGATGCTGACAAGCCACCAGTAAAAATTTCACCAACAGAAAACCTTGGTGAATAATGATCTAGCATTTGTTTGGGCCACACCCAGTTATGCTAGGTTCTGGAGATGAAATCCAGAGCACTCAATTTACTCATTTAATATACGCATTTAAAAAAAATTCACTCCTAGTTTTCCACTTTTAATTAATTCTGTCTCTTCAAATTTATTACTCTCTACTATATTTTCCCAATGGTATTTCTACTATTTTTATAGAATTTCAATTTTGGAATTCTGGGTAACCAAACCAGAGGGAATAGTAGCATTCAGATCAATCTATTTTAAATGCCTTTGCCTTTGCCTTTAGTCACATAAGCGTATTTGAAGTTTTGTTTGTTTGATTGGTTGTATGGTTGGTTTTGGTTTTGTGCCACACCCAGGAGCTCTTAGGATTATTCCTGGCTCTGTTCTCAGAAATCATTCCTGCTAGGCTCAGGGAACCATATGGGATGCCAGGAATCAAACCAGGGTCAGCTGCATGCAAGGCAAATACCTTACCACTGTGCTCATTGTGTCCACTCATTGAAGTTTTTAATGCAATAAATTAACTACTTCTGTTGGCATTCCTTTTATAATAAATAGTGTGCTTCCTATTATCCTGTATGGTTTTCAAATAATTATAACAACCAATAATGGTCATTTTAAATGCAATAAATTTATGACTTTTACACATCCACTTAATTATACAAGTATTTGTTTATCAAGCATATTTAAATATTTTCATATACAAATAGACAAATATTTGAGTTTTTTAATGTGAGTTCTGTTTCAAAACTTTCAGATATAAGACTATGTCTGCCTTAAACCCTTGATGACTAATATCATCAGGGCTGTGGAGTTAGTACATAAATGTCTGACTGTGATTCCAACTCTGACGCTGACTCCAGGTACCTAAAATATCCTCCGACTCCGACTCCTTAACTCCAACTCCACAGACGACCTGAATATCTTGTTTATTATATCTGTCATCTGTGGCAGCTTGGTCAGCACAAGCTATACAGTAGAAACAACAAGAGTAAATTTTACTATAAAACTTTTACCATGGGTTTCACATGGAACTACTAAAGAAAAAAATTATGGAGTCTAGCAGGAAGAGGTTTGGCAGGCCCACGCCATGCCGGAGGCCTGCTTGGCCAGGCCTAGGGGGGGGTGCGGGATTTGGGTAACCCCAGCACCCCTCTGCCGCCTTGCTCCAGATCTCCAGGGCTTCCCCGGGCCACACCCCTGGGCAAGCCGGTGAGTTGGGTCCCTTGGTGGAGTTTGAAGGTACCCTAGGCCTTCCCCCACTATCCATGCGGCTCCTTAGGGAGGGTCTGGGTGGGGCTCTGAACTTCTGTTCTCCCAGCTTCTTGAAGGATCTCTCCTTCCTGGGAGCCGGGAGTCTAGCAGGAAGAGGTTTGGCAGGCCCACGCCATGCCGGAGGCCTGCTTGGCCAGGCCTAGGGGGGGGTGCGGGATTTGGGTAACCCCAGCACCCCTCTGCCGCCTTGCTCCAGATCTCCAGGGCTTCCCCGGGCCACACCCCTGGGCAAGCCGGTGAGTTGGGTCCCTAGGAGGAGGAGGTTTGGCTGGCACTGGTAATCTCTGTCCAGTCTACATTTTCAAAATCGCGCGGGGGCTGTCGCCCCCGCGCGCACAAGAAACATTAATAGTACTCTCACAAGAAACATTAATAGTACTCACTATCATTGAATTATGTTTTTATGTATGCAGAATGTCCATTTTGTACTCTGCCCTTTTGCATACCCCTTCATAAGTTCATATTTCTCTTTAACTTCTTTAACTCCTATCATCATTACTCCTTTTTTACCCTTTCTAACTTAAGTACTGTTGAGTCCTAATTCACAGACCAAAGTGGTGCCCTAGAGTTAACACCCACCCAAATATTTTAAAAGGCATAAAAAGGACACATATCTTTTCAACATTTTATGGGTGTTTTCTTTGACGGCTATAACTTTTGCTAAATACTTTCTTATACAGTGATGATCCCACCCCCCATGTTTTTTATCTTCTCTTTATGAACTGCTCAATATGGAATTTGGTGTGAAAGAATCCCTCAGTTTAATACTTATGTTTGAACCAAGTCATGGGTCTTGTTGGAAATGTTCTTATGCCCCCATATATCTGATAGCACCACGTGGCTTTATATCTTGTTTGCGTAGGCACAATAACATAGAAAAATACTATACATACCAATAAGTTCTTATCTAATAGAAATGGGAACTCACAAATCTTGTAGTGCAATGAGACCTTACACCCTGAACATTGACATAAAGACCTGGCACAGGCCTCAGAAGAATGGGCATTCTCCATTTACCCCTTGATCTACAGAAGACATTTACAAAACATCCAAGGTTGTATATAACATCACCCGGAGGCATTCCTGTACAAGGGACGACCCTACAGCTGCTCAGACATCGATCTACTCAAAAGAGACATCCCTTAACACTGAGAAGACAACAAGAACAATGACCTGTTTACTGGACAGGGCTTGCTGTATTGCCCCTTTATGGTGAGGTTTGTCTATAACATCACCTGGAAGCAATCCCCTACCACGGAAGACCCTACCACTGCTCAGACATCGTCCTGCTCAAAAGAGACTTCCCTTAACACTGAGAAGACTTAACAACAACAACCTGCTTACAGGACAGGGCTTCCTGCATTCCCCTTTCATGGTGAGGTGAAACGAAAAGGCACTCCACATCATGACTTCAATGTAGGACATGCAGATTCCAGAATCTTTAATACAGAAACATGAGACCAACAACAGAGACTGTGTGATAAGTGTGTTGGCGCTACGGACAATGTCTTGGAGCGAACGATAACTTTTCTGAGGCCTAGAGCTGGTCTTATGCCAGGAAACTTCAGGGGTAGGATCTCTTTGTATTTAGGCCAAGGCTATTCCTTTCCATGCCTCTCATATTTTGGTGGGCCTATGCAAACAACAATTGCCACTCTAACACCGTTTTTACTGTGCTCCTTTGACTCTAATCCTTAAAACACACCCACTTAAAATTCGAGGTTAACTTAAGCTAATATGCATGTACATGGAAATGTAAAGAATACTATGCCTCTAATGTTTAAGGAGTTACGTAAGTTTGATGGCTTTAGATTGCCTTGTGTGCTGTTAAGAAATATTATAATGTGCTACAATCTGGGGACTTGAGGGAAAAAGTAATTGCACATGGATTCTGTTTTATTTATCTTAACTTTCTTTGGTGAAAATTCAAAGTTAAGATATCAGCAAGGGGACTTCTTCTGATAATTATGTTATGGGTGATTGTCCTTCCACTGTAACTTTACCTTATCCTCTTTCTTTGCATCTTTTGTTGTCATAATTCATAATAAAAAATTATAAAAAAAATTATAAGAAAAAAAATAAAAAGAAATTGAACTATCTTGAGTTGTCCAAATCTGGTATTAGGGAAGTTAAGTAAATCCTAAAATGTAGTTTTAGAGAACACAATAAAGGTGTTATCAGTAGTATAATAATAAAGAAAACTTTTTTAAAAAATATATGTTAGAATTTACTCTTAGGGACAGGAGTGGTAGCACAGCAGTAAGGCATTTGCCTTGCACGTGTATGACCCAGGATAGATATGGGTTTGATCCCCGGCATCTCATATGGTTCCCCAAGCCAGGAGCTATTTCTGATTGCAGGGCCAGGAGCAACCCCTTAGTGCTGCTGGGTGTGACCCAAAAAACAAACAAACCAAAAAAAATGAATTTACTATCTTAGTTATTTTGCGATGCTTCTGTAATTGGTGATGGCCAACCTAATGATGATATAAAATCAAACATTCCCTATCTGTAAAATATTATGTAAATATAAGATGTTCTTACTCTTCACACAATAGCAAGTGAATTAAAATATTGAATACTAAAATTGTTTATTGGTTTGCCAGGTTGTTATCCATTACTGTATCTTAATCATTGTTCACTATTAACAGCTAAGCTGTGTCTATGTCTATACTACTGACATAAAGCATATAAAATTATCTTCTATAAATTTTTAACTGAGAGGATAGAATGTTAAATAAATCTGCCATATCAAGTCTTTCCTTTGCCCTTTGCTGTGTGCAGGCAGCAATCTTAAGTCTAGAGCTATAGTTACAGGGGTTAAGACATTTGTCTTGTATGTCTCCAACCCATTTGAGTTCTCAAGACATATGTCTGTGTGGCAGAAAGCTTGCCACAAATAGGAGATGTGGCAGGGAGTGCAATTAGGACATAGTTGGATAAGAACTGTGTGTTAAAAGGAAGCAAACTAATATGCCTGGTTTCAGTATCACAGTGCCTAATAGGAAGAAAGGGAAGACAGAGAGAGAATGAATATAAGTATCTGCCATAGAGCCAGGTTGTTGGCTGGGGTATCAGTAAGGAAACTGTGGATATGAGTGGTGGGAAGTGTACACTGGTGAAGGGATGAGTGTTGTAACATATTACTGAAACTCAACCATCAAAAACTTTGTAACTGCATATTTCAGTGATTCAATTTTAAAAAATAAATTATAAACAAATATATGTTCCCCCAAGCAATTCTAGAAGTAATTTCTGAGTACAAAGCTAGAAAAAGAAAACCTGAGCACCTTCCAGTATGCTCAAAAGTCCATCCAAAGAGAAATAATAAAACTTTGTAATAAGAAAAAGAAATCTCGCAGAAATAAAAATAGTGTCAAATGACCAAATTAATGAGGTCAAATTCTATTCTCAAAGTATTTGCTTGCTGAAAATTATATTGAATACTCTAAAAAATTATAAAATTCCAAAATAATTTATAATGTAAAATACAATCCAAATACATACATACTATACAGTAATAAATACAAACATTATAATAAAAAACAAAAGTGCAATGAATACTGAAAAATAAATGTCTTCAATCTACAGATCAACTGCAAGAAGAAAATCAATGTTTATTACTTTGCCCTTTGAAAACCTTCCACGTTCTGTTCTAATGTTAAGATATCTATGATTTTGACCCAATTAAAAGCCTTTCACAAGCACATATCCATGATGCAAAGCATAAGGAGAATCCCATCTTTTTCTTGTTACTTTTTCTGCCTCATTTTCAGAAAACATGCATGAAAAAGTGGGCAAAGTTACCTTTTGTTAGCCTCAATCAATTCCACAATATCAACTTGTTGAGAAAACTCTTCATTTGCACCAACTCTTCTTCCTGCTCAAAAGCATCACAGTTGTGGGACTGCTACATAGGACAGAGTCAACTTATAGGTCTCACTGTCAACAGGTGGCACCAGCCATACATTCTCAGTTAATTCCTGTCCTGAAAGTTTCATATTTTTGTCTCTTCTGCTGACAGAAACCCTCTAGTCCATGAATACTTGTCTTGGTATAAACAGTTTGGGCATCTATTACATAATGACTCTTCAAGGACTTAAATGAAGAGGTTATTAAACTGGAGGTGGTACGGCGGGTGGGACAGATACCTTGGCAGGCTTTGTAAGCAAACTAAAACATAAGCCAGGATTGTGCCTTAAATTGCAAGCAAGCAAATTTTAAGAACAACCAATAGCAGCTAACCAAGAAGTCAACTTTCCCAAAGACTGTGACTACTCAATTAGTAATCAATAATTGTCCTTTTTTATGTCTTTAAAACCTTTCTCCTAAGTAGCCAAATTCATATGACAAAATAAATCCTTAAAATTATGTAGTTATATTTTATCATTAATATTTAATGATTTAATTAATGTTTAACATTTACTATTGTCACTGAACTCCAAAGAATTTAAATTCTTAAATTGTTAGGCATTAAATCATCAGACCAATGAATCATGAGACTTCTTCAATAAAATTTGAATGTTTTAAATATTGACATATTGATATTTTCATGTATCCTCTGGAAATTAATCCCAATTGTCCCCATCAAAACTTTTTAGGAGGCCGGAGCAGTGGTGCAAGTGGTAAAGCATCTTCGTTGCTTGCACTAACCTAGGAAGGACTGTGGTTCGATCCCCCGGCGTTCCATATGGCCCCCAAGCCAGGGATGATTTCTGAGCGCATAGCCAGGAGTAACCTCTGAGCATCACTGGGTGTGGCCCCAAAACTAAATAAACAAACAAAACTTTTTTTTGGGGGGGCAGACCAATAGTATTATACAGTAGGAAGTTTGCCTTGCATGTTTGATTCCTGGCATCCCATATGGCCCAATGAGCCTGCCAGCATTGATTCCTGAGTTCAGAGCCAAGAGTAACCCCTGAGTACCACAAAGTATTGCCAAACAAACAAACATACAACCAATAAGCAAACAAACAAACAAACAAACATTTTTGTTTGTTTTAGGATTATATTGGCAGTGATCAGGGATCACCCCTGGAGGTGCACAGGGACCTTGTGTAGTGCTAGGAAATGAACTCAAATAAGTCATATGCAAGGCAAGTATCCGATTAGGTGTATTGTTTCTGGTCCCACCTTATTAGACCTTTTTCCAGGACCTTAATTTTTAGCTCTCAACCTATCAACCTAAATAGAACTGAGAATTAAATTCAATAATGGTTAATTTTGGGGGTGGGAGCAATAGCACAGAAGTAGGGTGTTTGCCTTGCATGCAGTCCATCCGGAATGGATGGTGGTTTGAATTCCAGCATCCCATGTGGTCCCCCAAGCCAGGAACAATTTCTGCCAGAAATAACCTCTGAAAGTCACCAGGTGTGACCAAAAATAATAATCAATTTTGTTTATGAAGATATTGATTTTTTATTGAAGAATCGTTTTTTCCTATGTTGAACCATTAAAAAATAACTTGTTGGGGACTGGAGCAATAGCACAATGGGTAGGGCATTTGCCTTGCATGCAGCTGATCCAGTTTCAATCCCTGTGATCCCATATGATCACAATAGCTTGTAGGAGTAGTCCCTGAACATAGAGCCAGGGTATGTTACCCCCCAAAACAAACAAACAAACAACTTGTTGTACCAGAGCAATAATACAATGGACAGGGTGCTCACCTTGCACATGGTCAAACCAGGTTCAATACCCAGCATTCCATTCCTAAGCCTATCAGAAATGTTATTTTTTAAATATTATGTATATCCCATATATATAAATATTTTATAAAAGTACTCCAAATTAGTGTGGTTATATCTAAGAACAAAAACTAAACTTACATTTTTTTGTTTTGTTTGTTTGTTTGTTTGTTTTGGACCACACCCATTTGATGCTCAGGGGTTACTCCTGGCTAAGTGCTCAGAAATCGCCCCTGGCTTGGAGGGGACCATATGGGACGCCGGGGGGATTGAACCGCGGTCCTTCCTTGGCTAGCGCTTGCAAGGCAAACACCTTACCTTTAGCGCCACCTCGCTGGCCCCGTAAACCTACATTTGATAATATTTTTGCAACCTAAAAAAGCATATTGTCTAAAAATTAATGCATACAATACCTAAAATCTATCATTTTATGCTTTCAATGTTTATAAAATTTATAACCATTGTCACGCTATTTTTAGTTCTATTGCTAAAGGCCATGAGACATCATCTATTTTCTCTTTGAGAAAAATACTTTATTACTTAAGGTTAAAAACCCAATTTCAGTTTTGGTATGTCTCTGGTCAGTAGAATTCATATCAAAATAGGACTGTAAAAGTTTACACCTAAGGTCCATCTTTTATGATCATCTTAATTCATTACTCCAGCCTGAAAAACAGAACATTTTCAAGCAGCTGATGCTTTAAACATGCTGGACCGGACTGAGCATTGCTTCGTCCTGATGTCATGCATCAGCATTTGTCTCCGAAGACGTCTTTTGTAGTTGTAACCAAAAGGCAAAAGAAATCAGAGCTGTGAACAGTGGAAGAGGGAGGGACGAGGAAGAAAACTACTTACAGCAATTCACTAAAAAGAATTTTGACACAAACCTGTATATTTTTATTCAACTTACATATTTTAAAATCAAGCCTCCTGGCTTTTGTAAGGTACTATGCATATTTTCACACTACTGGTTTTGAAAATACTCTGCTTTATGGTAATGTGTCACTAGGAAGTTAGCTATAGTTTCATGAAAGACGTTTTCATCCCTGACTGGCATCTTCTCAATAGCTGGGGCCCAGGCGCACCACTCTCTTCCCGGCAAGGCCCTCAGCTCTGAAACAGTGCAGCATTCATAACTTACCCTCAGCACCGCAGGGCAGCACCGCAGAAAAGCTTCACCAACCTAATGGGTTACATCACTAAAAAGTCTTCCATTTGGCTTAGGTGAAAAAAAACATGAATGCACTGCCTCATTTATTCCACCACCTTAAAAAAATCATATACACTACCCTAAGTTAAAGACTTACATTCCCATAACCCAGTTCCAAGATGCAAGACTGTCCTTACTAAATCTTTGGCAAAGGATTCAATGGCTTTCTAAAATGTATAAACCATCAAAATATATTCTGCAGTTTGTGCCACTGTTTTAAAAAAATAACAACGAAATACCTAAAATAACTTGGATTTTGATGAAAAAGTTTTTATTAGTTCTAGAATGGCATTTAGGTTTGGGTCACATTTTTAAAACAGATCCAACTTACAATAATGGAACCAAAATCCTCACCCACCTCATTGATACCAGCACACATAAATAAGGCACACAGAGCTTCTTCTTGCCTCTTTTACCATCACTTTACTTTCCCTGATGGTCAAAAGATACCAGTTTTCTTCAAATCTTTTCAGTCATGCACCTGTGACTTTTTGGAATCTTAGCACCTACTAGGTTTCAAAATATTTTCACTTAAAGAGAACACACTTTTCTTCCCTCCTGCCCTAGAATAAATAGCAGGACAGCGTGTCCATCTTAGCTCAGGTTTCTATACACACTTGGAAAAAAAATTTTTAAAGCCATAGCTCAAATTCTCTTCTTTAAATCATACAAATGGGGTTAGTACAATATTCTGACAATGAGTTTTTAAGCTTCTGAAGCAATCAAATCTACTGTTGCACCTAGACTGCCAAAGAGGTCTGCTATGCTCTGCTGTCCAGGGTGCCAAGGCTTCACAGGCCACTGTGACAACAGTAGCAGCTTCCCATCTTTACTGCTGTCTGTCTGAATGACAGCAGAAAGCCATGTCAATTATGAAGGGTTGTGGACCTTATGACTAATGACTCACTCAAAGCCATTTATCCCTTTGGTCATGAAAATCCATCCTCGCTCACCAATCCATAACAGCCTAGAATTTTATAGCTTCTTCTAAGTTATGTTCATGTGTTTGGAAGAATCAAGCTGCTGCCATCCTATTCAGATTCTGAATGCTAAACATCTTTGCAACACATTTAGAAGAATCGACTGAGCTAAGTTTGAGATCACTGTGCTTTGTCCTGCTTTCACTTCTATGATGTGAACATTCTTCTAAATTTGATTCTTTTCTGTCTTGCTTGTTTTTGATATAATCCCTAACTGACACACCTAGGGAAAAAGATGGCTTTTTCTGAAAATGTATACTGAAAATTTCAAATAAGTCTCAATTCTAAACAGAACAGAAAATGAGTATAAAATAAACTCATTACCAAAAAATAAACATAAGCATTAATTCTTGAAAAATTGAACATCTCAATTTGCACTGAAATAATCTAAGATCACCATATCTTGTTTATAACTTGGATTCCTCCTCACTATAATATTTGTATATTGTATACTAATGCATATTATAGATTTATGACTTTTTTTTCAAAGTTCAATAGTCTCTAGACTTGGCACCATACTCTCCTCCAAGACCATCTAAAGGATTCCTTTTCTTTGCTCCCATTTTCTTTAGGGAGCCATACTATTTGCTTGTGTACTTAAGTCTTATTATAAGTAATGCCAAAAGAGTATCCTGACCTTAGAAATTACAAGTAATAATGATTTCATAATGTAAAAACACTCTTTATGAAAAAAACATATATAATTTAACCCCAAATTCTTTACATCTTTACATCTACCCAGTACTTTATGGGCTGGCAAGGTAAACAACAAATAAGAAAATGTCTCTTAACAAACTTTTCTTAATAATTAAGTCAGATACTGATTATTCAAGACAGAGTAATGATTAAACTGCAGCTATAGATATAGCGGTCTTTTTCTACTTTTAGAAGACAGGCCAAAAAAATCACCGAGTATTCACATGACTGAGGATAATTAATGTCAACCATTTGCACCATACAAAAAAAAATAGAGCTTCTGTTAAGAGCAAACAATAAAGACATTATTTTGGTCCCATTGTTTTTTTCTATGCAGTTCCCATCTCTAAAAAGTACATGCAAACAAGAGCATTCCAGCTATCCCAATGTTATCCAATTTGTCTAATAAAGTTGTTTGAAAGAATGCTCTACATAGCAAAGAAATGAAAAGAAAACTGCTTCAAAATACTTCCATTTCAAATTTAGCACACGAAAAGATGACCGAGAAACATAAGCATTTAGGTAGATATTCAAACGGCATGGCCAAATCACCAGATTGGTGAAACAAAATAACTGTCACTTCTTTAAAAACACTGTGCTTTATGTAAGCACTGAAAATGTAGCAAGATTTACCCTAAGATGCTAGCCCAACCCAAGTCAAAGATCTCTGAAGAGAAGTATGAAAATGAGTCGTCATTTTTCTAAGGCCACACATAATTTTAAGAGAATGAATATTAGCATTAAATAAAACTAAGACAAGTTAGAGTCATATTTTAGCCAAGGCTTCTTAAGTTTTTTTCCACTTGTTGCCACTTTTGGCCTATAAAATTTTTATGTGATCTTAAATATGTAGAGATATAGTTCAAAATATTTACTGTCAACTAATTATAAATTTTTACACAAAAAATTTAGGCCCTACAATTTTAGAAGCTAGAATCTAAACAACATGCAACTCACTTTCAGAACATGGGACAATATATAGCATGTTATATTCACTGAATCAAGTCAGGTTACACTTTTTTGGCTATTCTGGGCAACAACCAGCAGGGCTCTGAGGTCCAGGCTCATGTTCATTGTTCAGTGCACAGGGGTCACTCCTGTAGGCAAACTGGGGATCCTGCAGTCCAGCAGATCAAGTCTAGGCTTGTAGGATACAAAGAATGCAGACCATTCCATTGATTAGCTCTCTGGTTCAGTGAAGTTTCATTCTAGTTATACTGTATCAATTTCTTTATCTTCTCAGATATTTTTCTCCTTAACTCCTAATAATTCTGTTTCCTACAATGATCTTTAATAAATTACATAAAGTGCATTATCACTAATTTATAGCTATTATTATTATTATTATTATAGAAAAAGAAACCACAAAATACATCATATAATTTCAGCCACACATTTATAACTGATGTTCGGCAAGCTTTCTTGAAATGAAACTAGTGTACATTATCTTTTCAATTATAAAAGGATTTAAATTATTTCTACAATAAACTTAAATTTTGTATTGTATTTAAAATTTTTTTATGGAAAGAACAAAATAAACCTACAATGTCAGATGAAAGTATTCATTTTAAAAGATAGATGATTTCATGCAACTGAAGGTGCTACCCTCTGAATAGTAATAATGTAAACAAGGCATTATATCTAATAAATTATTCCACTTGTATAAAGCATAAACAAGCACAACCACAAATACAGGAGTTAAGTAAGAAGTGGGATAATATTTATAATATAAAATATAAAAAATTCCAACAGGAAAAATTTCAGTTATGAAAGTGTTTCTAAAAATTCTAGACAGAAGCAAAGAATGCACTGTCCCTGATAAAAAATAATATAATTAAAAGTTGAATAGAAAATCTTCAAGATTTTTGTGCAATGGCAATGGGCTATTCAAACATTTAGTGCTGTACTCATGGGATTTTTTTTCTCTGATACCACCTTAAAAATTCCTTTCATCTCCACTTAAGATAACTTTTAATTGCATACCAACTTACAAACTGTTAACGGTGGACAAACCTGACACACATTATTTCTAGTATAGCCTGAAGCTAAAATTATTCCTGTCACTACAGAACAAGAAATAAAAGCTACCAGATTACGCATAAGCTTTGTTTCTACCAATAATTTTAACTCAGCCTCCATTATCTGAGTGATATTAGCAGGTGGGAAATTGAGTAAGTCTGGTTTAGCTTTTGATATTTTCCTTGATTCTACACAGAAGAAAATGCCCATTGACTGGTTCATATAATAAAGTACACAGATGCAAGGAACCATACAGAAAATAAGTGAAAAGAGTTGAGAAACTAAAATATTTGGGAAGGGGTTCGTCTAAAATACTATAAACTCTTGAGAATATATAACCAAAATAAGACCATGAAGTGAGAGGTTAATTTAATGAGCAGCTTAAAGAGCTGAAGATATTTTTTAGAATAAAGTACCAGACTGACTCCTTGAAGTAAATCATCAGGTAGTTGGAAAAAATAAAGCAGACACTGAAGTGAGACCCAATTGGAAACAGATACGAAAAGTAAAAGGCCATCAACATAGAGCAGCTGCAACTTTATGAAGGAATGAGAAAATAGAGTTAGAATGGGTAAACGTAAGAACAACTGAGGTTACTTAATTTTGTGTGTGTGTGTGCAATTAGAAGTATGATTTTATTCTGCCATCAAGTCTGCTACTGAAGCTATTACCAGCATCGAAACCAAGATGGTGAATGAAGCAAGAAGTAAGTTACTGTTATGGACATCAGGAAACAGGTATTCAGGACACTAGAGGCATCTTTTATGGCCTAATAAAAAGGCTCAAAATATACTTATTTTTCAATTATCAACTACATTTTCCTAATTAATAAATGTAATTTCTAAGAATAAAACCAAGCCAGAACATCTTAATGTAATATATGATTCACATAACTCCCTTGAAAAATCATTTACTGCACTGAGACATAAGTGTACTTAATATGTACCCTGATAAAAAAATAATTAAATGGTTGCCACATATCACCTTAGAGGTTTCATTTCCTATTGGACTTAAAGATCACTTTTTATAAAGTAGTCTCAAGATGCATGTTCCGTTTACAAAAGCTCTTCAGATGAAAGATGTTTTTGCAAATGCAAAATATGAATTATTGTCATCATCATCATTTTTTATTGTGCAAGGCATGTGAATGGGTTTTGCATCTGGTGGCTCGAAGGTTTTACCACAGCAGGGTGGCTGGGTTAAAATCTAAATTCCTAAAGCAATACTGTCATACTTTGAACCATAGTGACATCCAAGAGGGATAATGACTTTCTGATGAAGTGTGCGTCTCCTCCATGGTAAGAGAAGAAACACCAGTCCTAGATCTTGGTGCAAACTCACTGCTGGCTCTTGCCTCAAAGTGGATAATAAATGGCTGCAGGCATTTCTCGATTATCCTATGTGAACCTCTGACAGCAGAAACCGCAACAGGCCATGGTGCTGAAAATCCTAACAATTTGCAAGATCTATTATATATATTTATATGTGCACGTGTGTGTGGATGTGGATATTGCTAAAAATATGAAATTAAAATACTATTTTCTATATACCTTCCACAACATAAGTGGCCTGTATCTTCTTTCAAGACAGAGTATCAGTTTATTTCAAATTTAGAGATACTGGCCTCGATTCAAATTCATGGCAGTTATAGAAACCAATGTTCCGTGCCTTGATTCAGGTGGCAAGCATTAAATCTTTTTCCGGCTGTCACGCAACAACAACTTTAATACAAATTAGCACTGCCAAACTCAGTTTTCTGAGCTCAGAGGGCCTTGATGCTACTCCATGAATTTTACTCAGACTTTCCCATGAACGGTGCTCTTTTGAAATGGTAGCATCCAAAAAGAAAAATCCAAACCAAAAACTTACAATTTAATCAATTCTGAATTCCACGTCAATATTTTCAAGGTGTGATTAAAAAAGTACCCTGTGTTCTTCTTTTTGTTATTTTGATTCATATGGAACACACTCCTTATATCAAACTTCTTAGCAGACCCCCTTGCCACAATTGCCATTCTCCCTTCAAGCTGTTTACACTGAGTAGATACCTATCAATCAGTACTAATTCGAAAGCAAAGTGCTTGTGTTGGCATCTCACTCGGGCCTTCTGAGGCAAACCTTTCCAAAACTCACCTCCAAGGCAACAACAACCAAAAGCAGAAAGTACCCTCTCCTTGCTAGACAGGAAAATGCAATCACCATGAACTTGACACTCCAAACAACTTCCAGCAAGGAAAGAGCTCCAAGAAGCAATAATTCAAGCAGGGAAAGGATTCTTCTTGTTTCTTAAATTGGTTTTTAATTAAGACACCTCAGGGGGAAACATGGTGATAAAGTAGTTAGTTTCAGCTTCGAGGTCTCTGAATATATGGGAATGTTCAAATTCGAGATCAATGTTTTAACACTAAAATTTTAACACTAAATTTAACAAAATTTAACACTAAATAGAAACTCTATTTGGCTGCTTTAGGACTGACAATACTAATATGTCATTTCATCAAAACAGCAAGATTCTAAAACTAAACTGACCTCTTACTTTAGTGACTGATTTTATTTAATAAACACTTCTGAGCCCACAAAGTAGGAAAGGGAACACAATAAGGTTTTGTTGGTAAAATTAAATTGTATGTATCACTCTTCTATGACCTGAAATATCCATGATCCAATATTTTCATTCCAGAAAGGTCTGAAGCAAAGGAAATCTAGAGAAAAATGTGGTTCCTTCAAATATTTATTCCACCATGATGCATCTTAATCTGTAAGTAGAACAAATTATGCTCAGAAGCCCTCCTATTTTGCAGTTTCTGGCCCAAGAAATGGCAAATATAATGACCCACAAACAAATAGGAGCCCGGGAAAGAGACTTTAAACTTCATGAGGGTAGGTAGCATCAGTCAGACACTGGCTAATTACGAGAGAATTTCCGTTTATTTCTGTGACTACAGACTCAAACTTCAACTTTCTGAGCCCTAAACTATAAAATAAAAACAATATACCTATGGAGATTATTTTTTTAAATGAGAGCATATTTCTAATTTAGTGATAAAACATCCATTAAATTGTTAGTTCTGAATCTTAAACATCACAGTAATTGGCAAAGTGAGCAATAGTATCCTTGTTTTCTAGAGTAAGAAATTTAAAGTCATATTGCTCACCAGTCCACACAAATTGTACATGGCAAATCTGGGAATAGTATTTCAAAGATATTCAGCATAATCAGACATTATTAATGGAAACCATGAGCCATGTGTCAACAGTGTTACAAGAGGCACTATACTAAAGCTTGTCATATATGTGGAGCCAGAAGAAGACCCCAGGACCTCATATGTGCAAGACTAGTGCTCTGACACTGAGCCACATTCCCAATCCCTAGTATAAGCCCTTTAACATGCGATCCATGTAATTTTTACAAAACCTGTGAGACTCACATTATTAGCCCTATTTCATAGATAAGGCAAACAGGATTAAAGTAGTTGAGCCACATAAAAATCACTCATTTATTAAATTATGTAAGGAAAGAGGACAGATTTTTTTTGACCACTGAACCACAATCACATCAAAATTTTGACCAGAATCACATTTAACAAAAATGTATAGGTTCTAATCTGAAATGCCTATTGAATGCATCACCTGACATTCTGAGGAGGAAAAAAAAAAGCCACAAAAGCAAAGACAACCTACCACTTAAGAACCTTTTTTTTTTTATCACAAATTCATCCAATATTTCTGTAGTTCAAAAAAGAATTGTCATTTCCATTATGCATGGAGTAAAGTAAATACAAATATTTAAGGACCCAGATGTAAGCACTAAAATCAGTTCAAAAGTGAAATGAACACTTCTGAGAGACCTACCTAGTAGAACATCCCAGTGCCACAGGTCAGTTTCCCATAGGACTATGGGAAAGACACACCCAGGTCTATGTACAAAAATGCATGTAAGCTCTATAAAAACACTTGCATTCTGGCTTTAAGAAAAAACTTCCAGACAGTACCACCATAAATATACATTTTTATGGGGGTGAGGTGATGAGGGAGACACCAGTCACAAAAATGCAAGTGAAATACTCATGAATTATAAAAGTGGGGCCCTGAAGCTTCAACCTCAGATGGGGCATGTTTGTTTTTCCCAAAGTTGCCTATCCCTACCTCATCTTCTATCCTTGAATATAGTCAAAGTCCCAGTACCAGTATGAAGATTAATAGTCCAAAGCAAGTATAGACACCTTGCTAATTAAAAGAGTCCTGAATATCTGTAACCGTCTTTTCTCTAACTTACTGTATAATTTTTGGCAGGTTTGACCACCTCTGTCATGTATACATCACTTTATCTGTCAAATGGTATGATAAAAATGTATTCCTCTTCATGTAACTTCGGTAATGATTGACTGAGGGGAGATTTCAATGGGATGGAATGCATGTTTGCCTAGCATTTCATAGTCTTCCAAGTAATGCCCAGGAGCAAACTCTGGGTAAGGACCAAGTCTCCCTCACAACAAGGTATGGACTAATGCTTTCTCCTGAAACTAAATGAGATAGTAGTTAAGTGTTTATTCCAGTGCTCATATGGGCTCAGTAAGTAATATTTATTAGCATTTAATAGTAATAATTATATTAGCATTTCAGTCTAATTTTGCCATTCTTCTGCAATTGACCTAGACCTAGACATACCAAAACATAGACATAGTAGAAATTTTTTCTTGAGACCTTCAAATAGATTTTAATTATTCAGACACTACCTGTGTTCAGTAGATACTGAAAAAAATGACAATGTTTGTAGAATTAAATAATTAATGATGGAGCTGGATGGTGATGGGACGAATGGAGAGACCTTTCTCTGCCATCCCAGGTCATGTGGCTCCGCAGCCCCCACTCAGCTGGTGGGTCCCAGGTTTAGGTGAACGGCAGAATCAGACTCATCCAGAGACAGGCATCAGGAAGTATCAATTTTATTCATACCCTATCCACCACACGTGTAGTCATTCTCAACCACTTATGTATGCTATCCTTAGCTTGCCCTGCGTCTTAACTTGTCGGGCCATGTCTTTTCCATGCTGGCAAAAGGGGCAAAAGGCCTCATCCCCTGGGTCAAAGCCCTTATCTAACCTCTCCAAGACCCCACCCAGGAAATGGGAGGGTTCTAGCAGGTAAAGAAAACGTAATGTCCATTTCCCAAGACCCCTCTCAGAAATGGGCAGCTCTCAGGTAGATACACCTAAATCCAGGGTGGAGTTACAAATGTTGACATAAATTGGTGGCATTTTCAAGTTAGAAACTTTACATAGGTTTTCTTCCTCTACTAATAATTCATTTGAACAGATATGGGTGATAGGAGAAGGTAAGGGGAAGAGGAAAAGGGGTTATGTGTATACACATACATGCATATGTCCATGAAAGGAAGGGAGGGAAAGAATTTGTGAAAATGTGACCATAGTCTTCTGTCTAGTAACACCAAACAAAGTAACCTGGAAAAAAAAAGTCCTGGCACCTTTCTATTCAATTAAAGCATAAAAAGTAAGAAGCAAAAGTTGGTTTAGCTTCAAATAAGAGAAACATTAGAAAATGTTTCCCTATGGGGCCGGAGATAGCATGGAGGTAAAGCGTTTGCCTTGCATGCATAAGGCCATTGGTTCAAATCCCGGCATCCCATATGGTCTCCTGAGCCTACCAGGAGCAACTTCTGAGCATAGAGCCAAGAGTAACCCCTGAGCTCTGCCAGGTGTGACCCAAAAAGCAAAAAAAAAAAAAAAAAAAAAAAAAAAAAAGAAGAAATGTTTTCCCACTGGATTCTGGTCATTAAGAATTACAAAGTATATTTCGTATTATGATCTAAAAACATTTTAAAATAAAATTTTATTTTCTTGGGCCCGGAGAGATAGCACAGCGGTGTTTGCCTTGCAAGCAGCCGATTCAGGACCAAAGGTGGTTGGTTCGAATTCCGGTGTCCCATATGGTCCCCCGTGCCTGCCAGGAGCTATTTCTGAGCAGACAGCCAGGAGTAACCCCTGAGCACTGCCAGGTGTGGCCCAAAAACCAAAAAAAAAAGAAAAAAAAAAAGAAAAAAAATTATTTTCTTGAGAACAGTACCATTTTTATCTTTTGAAGATACAGACTTGTTAGCAATAAAGCCTCTAAAAACAAAAGAGAAGCTAATTCAAAGTTAGCTTAAGACAAAGGACAAATTGAGTCACTGGAAAGCCCAATCTACACAATTCAGGTTCATCACAGTCCAATGATGGCGTGATGACTTCAACAGATGGGTAGAAGTTACTTTTTTACTTCTTCATATTCCTAAGCTCTTCAGTAGATGAGGGCTCAGTAGAGGGCTTGTTTAAATAAAGGTGTCAGATCAGATAATTAACCTGAGTACACAAATATGTCTACCTGACATAAATTTTAAAGTGCTTCCTTCCTTTCACTCTGTGCCTTTGCTCTGTGAGTATGTATATAGTAATAAAAGCAGCACTGACTAATGTCGATATCTAAATGAAAAACAATTAAGGGACAATAAACTCTTGCAAGGAACAGGAAAGGGGTATTGGATTTTTGCCTTATAAATCATTTAAAGCAGTGATCTCCAAACTTCTTTGATTATGCACTAATACTAGGAACACATTTTAAACAGAGGACCTTTAATACGTATACTTGGCTAAATATTTTAAAATAATAAATAGATATAACTGTACTACATGATAAAACACAAATAAGTAACAACCTTCTGGGGTGGAGATGTTAAAAATGTACAAACACTGTACTGAGGCTGCAGCTCATCAATGGAGCATACCGTACTTGCATGGAAAGACCCTGGACACCCTCTCTAGTACCACCAAAATAAAAAATAATGTAGAGTTACTTGGTTTGTTTATTTGTTTTTCAGTCAGACTTAGCAGTAGTCAGGGGTTGCTCCTCAATGTACACAGCAGAATCATTCCTGGCAGGGATTCAGGGAACCATATGCAGATGCTGGAAATCAAACCCTGGTCAGCCCCATGCAAGGCAAATGCTCTACCCACTGTCTTATTACTTGTTTTTATGTTTTTCTCCTACTAAGTAACTTCTAAGCTGTCAGTTCTCCATTTTATCTCTTGTATGTTTGTTTTTTGTCCTTTTAATTCTAAAGAGAAACAAAATATATTTTCTCAAGTGGTGGCAAGGACTTATTGTTAATACAAGTTATCTAAGCAGGTCACCTTAAATGACTTTACTTGGAGGTAAAAAGTTATTTATTCAGTATCTATACGTATTAGAAATCTTTAATCATTCAAAAACTCATAACAAAATTTTATATTAAATATTTCCATTGTGATACAACAACAAATTATTTTACCAATATCTCCCACTAACCAAAGACAAATCTAAAGATCACAATTAATTGCCTACTAAATTCTAACAGATCACTTTATTGATCAAATGTCATTCTGTACTTATTATCATTAGCAATACAAAAAAACCCTCCTTTGTTCTTCTTTGCTTGTTTTGTTGTTATTGTTGGTTAGTTTGGACACTATTTTAAACCCTTGCTAAAGCATGAAAAACCAGAGCATGACCATTATGTGGTGAAATATAGTAGGACCAGAGTAGCAAGAGAATTAAGAGGAGCCATAGACATTAATCTGATCATGCATTATAAACAGAGTTCAGCTTGGGGCTTCTGCAAGAGCCCTCTATACCCCTCCTCCACCTGAGCATAGCTGAGTATGGCCCCCCCAAAAATTTACCTTAAAGAGTTAAACAGGTAGAACATGGTTTAAATCATTTGCCTTACATGTCACTGACACCAGTTTACACCCTAGAACCATAACTTGATCCTCCAATCACAATACACCACCCAGAGTGACCCCTGAGCCTAGAGTCAGTGAACACACTTGGCACTGTGGCCCAAACTCCACCCCTTTCCCAAGTTACTTTTGTTAAGCCACTATTAGCCAACTTTTCTGTGTCTAGGACAGAAAGCATCCTTTACTGACTAATATACACATTCATTTTCTTCATCATATTTCCAAGTTTAAATTCAAACGTCACCAAACGTTTGAATTATTCTTCCTCTTCTGAACGAGTGTTTCATCTATTTCTTAGCTGTGGCCCACATGATGTTTTATGTGTTGACATGAATATTAATTTTCCCACTGGAAAGTAAATTCTTTGAGGAAAAATATTGTTTCATTCATGTTGGTTCCTCAAAACTTGGCTGAGTGACTATAAGTGTTCAGTTTAATATTGAGTTTTTTAAATAAATAATAACCTCTTGTCACTTAATCAATAAGATTATAAATATCTTAAATGAGTCCTATGTAAATAATATTTATATTCTCTTTTGCTATAATACATTTTATATTATTCATTCACTTATTCCTCAATATTAATCTATTTATATTTGCGAAACAATATATAATGTAGACAAGGAGTTCTAGAATTCAATAAAGATATTAATTGTAAAAATCATAATATATATACATATGCCCTGTGACCTATTTCTGCACTTAAAAGGGTTAAAAACTATAAGTATTTATTTTATATAAATCATACTCAAAATCTAAAGTGCTAGTAAAACTAATAACATATTTTCATTCACAAGCAATTCCAAACCTACAAAAAATGAAATCCTAAAATATGCATTTTTATTAAAAAGTTGAAACACTTTGTCAATTAAGTTTTAACTAATAAACATCTATTTCTAAACAGAGTGAAAGTAAGAACTGACTTCCCATATGATCAAGCAATTCCACTTCTTGGAATTTATCCCAAGGGCCCAAAAATTCTACTGAGAAAAGGCACATACACTCTTATGTTCACAATAGTTTAACTATTCAGAATAGTTAAAATCTAGAAACAGACCAAATGTCAATGAACAGATTGCTGAATTCAAAAAACTATGGCACATATACACAACGGAATAACCCTCGGCTATATGATAAAACAAAATCATGCAATTTGTTGCAGCATGATAATCTGGAGAATATGCTGAGTGAAATGAGTCCAAAGGAGAGGGACAAAAATGGAATGATCTTATATATATATATATATATATATATATATATATATATACATATATATAGTACTACAGTAAAGAAACCTCAAATATTCAAAAGCAACAGAAATTGAGAACTGCAGCCTACAATAGGAAATATATAGCTTTTTAAAAGGGGTGGGAAAGACATTGGGATTTTCATAGTGCAAGGAAGCTGACACAGTGGTGGAGAATGTGGTATTGGAATGTCTTTTGCATAAAACCTTGCCATTACTAAGTCATGGTACCTAAAATAAAATTGTAAACTAAAACAATATTTTAAATGTCTGATAAATTTCATATGCCTATTTGATCTTAATGATCTTAATGAGACAAGATCATGGACAAAATATTGGAAATTTTCAAAACATATAGAGATATAAATCTCACTAATATTCTATTCTTGACTTGAGTTTAAGTTATTTTAATGCAAAAATCTTTAAACAGATGAATGTGTTTATAGGATCTTTTCCTTCTGTAGTCTTTTATTCTGGAGACTAAATTGAAAGTACTCTTACTAAAATCCTAAAAACTACTATAACACAAGAGGGCCTCTACTCCTTACCATCCAAAGATCCCCTTCTCAGGGCTGGAGTGGTACCATAGCAGTAGGGCACTTGCCCTGCATGCAACTGACCCAAGACAGACATGGGTTCGATCCCTGGCATCCCATATGGTCCCCCAAGTCAGGAGTAATTTCTGAGTCTAGATCCAGGAGTAACTAACCCCTATGTGCCACAGAGTGTGGCCCAAAAAAAACAAAAATTAAAAAAAAAAATAAAGGATCCCTTCTCTAGCCCAACCAAGCTCTCTTAAATTCAGTTATAAACAAGACAATATGTTCAAGCTAATAAGCATTGGGCTTTCTTGAAGCAAATACCGTGTAAAAGTGTCAGATTGCCTTGTAAAATACCTTGAGAATGTGTGGACTCATACTGTATCTCTTTGTGAAGTTTCCAGTCCATTCCTGGGAGCATTTTAAACAAAGCAGAGTAACTGATTTCATTGTATTGGAGTGGCTTTCTTAAGAGCAAACAAGTCTACAGAGTCAACTCTGGATGTCAGCTATCTCACCTCATCCTTCTACCATTTCTTTATATCATTTATTACCTTAAAATGAATATTCTGAAATTGCTCAGTTGTTAACTAAGGAACATGTTCTGCTATGATAATGTGAAGCTTTTTCATTCTTTCCCTACAGTAGGCACAGCAAAGATTTTAGTAAGAAAGGGCAATGGGTGAAGAGGGACAACCTGCTGCATTTATAATGGGTCATTTGAAATTTGGCAACCATCTGTAATTATGGAAGTAAAGACTTTAATTAAAACAAAAATGTGATTACAAGGAATTTAATTTAGCTGTTCTTTCACACTGCAGACTTCAGCAAAATATGCAGATGTGTGTGTGTGTTTTAAAAGCTAAGAAAAGCCTTATATCCATTACTAAGTCTTAAGTAGGTAATGAAAACCTCAAATTTATTTTAACTAGCATAATACTTACAGTTCTTGACTAAACAGGATATTACAGGCTGATGAAGTGTG
The DNA here is from genome assembly GCF_024139225.1 of Suncus etruscus. NCBI lineage: Eukaryota > Metazoa > Chordata > Mammalia > Eulipotyphla > Soricidae > Suncus > Suncus etruscus. Next base: position 55,832,221 of record NC_064849.1, read on the forward strand.
TCTTTGGTAGACATCTATCACTAATAAGGAAAGAGAAGACCTGATATACCTTAATAAACGCTGCTTAGAGGTGAAACTCATCAAAATGACTAGTTTAGAAAGAACATACTAACGAGTCTTAGTAATAAAATTTTTAGAGACTAAGATCATGGACTTCATTACAATGTCAAAAATGAAAAAATAAAATACAGAATTGTTTCCATAGATAGATAATAGTCATCCAACAGGAGAAATGCACAATTAAAATATTTAAATGGATCCAAATTGGACCTCATTAAATATTACTTCTTCTATTTTGCCTGTGCAAGTTATGAAACTTATTTTTATTTTATTTTACTCTTCAAAGTAAGCATTTAAATAAATATTGTCCCATCGGTAACTAAAGACAGCATTATATCTAATATACACTTTCAGTTCATAGTTGATAGAACATTCATTTTACTAAAAAGGCCTTTAGACAAATGCTGCATTTCTGTCAGAAAAGATGCATATATATAATAGAATATATATAGAATATATATAGACTATTTCACTCACATATATAGAATATTTCACATGAGTGAAATAAGTTAGAGAGAGAGACACACAGAATAGTCTCACTCATCTATGGGTTTTAAGGAAAATAAAAGTCATTTTTGCAACAGTACTGAGACAATGAGAGGAGGGCTGGAACTTCTACACTGAGAACTACCATAACCATGTGAATGAATGAGGGAACTGGAAAGCCTGTCTAGAGTACAGGTGGGGGTGGGGTGGGATGGAAGGAGATTTGGGACATTGGTGGTGGGAATGTTGCAGTGGTGAAGGGGGGTGTTCTTTACGTGACTGAAACCTAATCACAGCTGTCCTGGATTTAATCCCAGAACCATATAAGGGCCCAGAGCCCTGCCAGGAGTGATTCATTAGCACAGAGCCAGGAGTAATCCTGGAGCACTGCTTAGTGTGGCCCAAAAACAAATAAGAAAGAAGTTCAAACTATGATCCCCATAGGGAGAAAGGGGATTCCAGGTGGTCGTTTTTAGGATGTGCCCTACCTGGGATGGAGATCATATACATCCTAATCTCCAGTACCTCGAAAAGCAACTTTACATGTTTGGGCCTTAACAACTGTAAGACCAACTGTGTGGTCCTAATACAACATAACCTGGATATGATATATATAAAAAATAAAACTTGAGAGAAACCCCTGAGAGAAAAAAAGGCAAAGAATGAGTGACTGTGGACAAACCTAGGAGTGTCAAAGACTTCAACAAACAGTCAGAAGTGAGTGAAGAGGCTTGTATAGATACCTTTTATTTTTTATTGTTAGTTAAAACAAACTCCGAATATAGTTCTGTAGAGGTTTCCTAGCACTGTTATTATACCACAAACTAGTTGGTGTAAACAACAGAATGATTTTGCCTCATCACTGTAGAGAATTAAAGAGAAGATCAAGTTGTAAGGAGGGTTGCCTATTATTTAAATCTCCTTATGTAACAACCAAAACTTATATCCCAGTTAGTTCTCTGGTTTAGAAAATTAATAAAGTTATAGAACTTGAGGTAATAAAAGTGACTATAGCAGCAACAATAAAACCATAGGATTTATATTTTTACTTTTCCTTTTAAAAATTTTATACATTAATTCATCACTGAGTTAGAATAAATTAATGGAAACATATCAAAATCAAGCCCACCAATTAATGCAGTTGAGTATATCTATCTTAAGTTTTGAAACTATATTCTGACAACCTTACCTGACAGTGTTTGCTGAACTATGGCAGAGGGCTAAGATTATTTGTTTGTTTGTTTCAGGTCACACCCAGAAATACTCAGAGGTTATTCCTCGCTCCGCACTCAAGAATCACTCCTGGCAACACTCAAGGAACCATAAAGAGTGCTAGGGAACAAACTGTGTCGGCAGTGTGCAAGGCAAGCCCCTTACCTGCTGTTCTCTCTATCTCTCTCCAGCCTCAACACTAAATTGATTACTTTTAAAACTTTTCTTTAAAAATGTTACTGGAGAGACCAGAGCGATAGCACAGTGGTAGGGCATTTACCTTGCACATTGCTAACTTGGGACAGCCCCAGTTAGATTCCCAGCATCCCGAGCCTGCAGGAGTGGATTTTGAGCACAGAACCAGGAGTAACTCCTGAGCATTGCCAGAGTAGCCAAAAACCAAAAACCAAAATAAAATAAAAAATAAAAATGTTACTGGAAATAACATTTGTATCTATTAATCTACTACCATTTATTTTTAAGACTAGAATTTTTATAATTATCACCTATAAGTCTATAAATTTAGAACTAAGCTACTAATGGGTTTTTTAAAAGGCAAGATTCTAGACAGTATCATGAGAAATAGTAAACATTGAAATCCAGTATCTATAGCTGTTATATTATAAAAACGGTCATTTGATCTGATAGAAAAATTCTAGCTAACTTACAAATTCAATAAGATCATCAAATATCAAGGAGTAAGATGACTGGCTGAAACTTGTTTTAAAATAATCTTTGCTTTTTAATAAAAATAAAAAAGGGATTATCAGTAAACACATAAGAATCAGAGTACAGATTGCCCTAAAGAGCAGTGCACTGTTTCTTAAGAAAACAAAGCAGGCTGTTCAGTAAAAGTAAAAGAGAGTCTGCATGTGAACATGCAGTAAGCATTATGCATGCTCAAACTCTAGCATGATATGGTCTTGGTCTCATAAAAAATTAGGTTTAGGGCCCGGAGAGATAGCACTGCGGTGTTTGCCTTGCAAGCAGCCAATCCAAGACCAAAGGTGGCTGGTTCGAATCCCGGTGTCCCATATGGTCCCCTTTGCCTGCCAGGAAGCTATTTCTGAGCAGACACCCCTGAGCACCACCGGGTGTGACCCAAAAACCAAAAAAAAAAAATTAGGTTTAGTACTGGTATTTTGTTTCACTAATGATTTAGCTCATGTGGTGAACATCCTCCAAGGGAGTCCCAAAGAGTCCCCATCATTCAGTATATTATACCCATCTATAATTTTGACCCTCATTGTTCCAAGGTGGCTCTCAGAGACAATATGGCATGTCACATCCACAATTAAATTCTAAAAGACGAAATGACTGCAAATGTACATATGTAATAACTAATTTTAACTTAAACAAATAGTCAGAACTATGGGTACAGAAATGTGGTTGGGGAAATCAAGATGTATGAGTCAGAAGCCAAAAAAAATTGGATCCAGGATACCTAGATTGAAATAGTAGCTGTAAAATTTACTAGCTGTGTGATTGCAGGAAATCTACTTCCACTCTCTGAACTGCTGAACTACATAATCTTTATAAAATGACAACAATAACATCTATCCCATAGGATTGAATAAAAAATGAATAATGTATACTCCTATCAAAGGTCTAGTACATTCATTCTTTGTTTGAGCTAAGTAAAAAGTGAAGCAAAGACATAAGAAAAATTCTCCAGTTAGGTACAATAATATTTTCAATATAACTAATCTTTTGTCCACATTCTGATTATTTTTATATGTAATCATTTTGAAATTTGCATTTTAGTAAAGACAAAATTGTTATTTTATGTAATTTTTAAGATGTGTTGAGGCAAACAATATAAAAATTGAATCTTCCATTAATGAATTAATGGTTTCTTTCATTTCCTGAACTATAGCATCTCCCAATAAATTTTCTTTGTCACAATAGCAAAATTCCTAAAGAGTGAACACTAGTATTATTTATTTCATATTATTATTATCATATGATTGGGTAAAGAAAGAATGTCACAATCTACAAAGGTTTGTCCTCAAATTATCTTAGTGAATCATTAACCTATGTTCTAGTTGAAATACTGAATACTGGTTTCAAATCTAAAACTAATTTAAAAAAGTAAAATAGGGGCCAGAGCAATGGCACAGCAGTAGGGCATTTTCCTTGCAGGAGACTGACTCAGGACAGACTGGGTTCGCTCCCCCAGAGTGCCATATGGTCCCCAAGACAAGAGTGCATAGCCAGGAATAACCTCTGAGCATCACTGGGTGTGGCTCAAAATAATAATATTTTTAAAAAAGTAAAATAGGGAGCTCAATTCAGCCTTATTTTGAAGTTGGTCAGCACACTGACATCTGCTTGTGTCTCTAGAGAGATCCTTTCAGGAAAAATAAATAAGTCAGTAACTCTGTGTGACATTCAAACCACCCACTCATAATCAACTTACATAAGTCCTATCCATACCACACCTTCTCCTGGCAGCCTGTTCCTCAACTAGGTAAAAAGTGATAAAATAAAAATGCCAGAGAATTCCACTTCAAAGTTCCTATTCCCTTTTCCCTTCACAAACTGCTTTGGAACAGCCTGCTCCATTATTTTTTTTTAATAGCTCATTATTTCAATTTAATGCCCTTATTTGCTGTCTTCCTTCCACTGAGCAAAGCTCCTCTTATCAAACCTTACTCTGTGTTTAAATCTTAAAGATAACTACAATGAGGCTTCTTACAGCAAACAGACCTGTTTTGGCACTATTTATTTACATTTGAAACTACTTGCATTTGAGGAGGAGGGGTTGGGGATGAGCTACATCCAGTAATGCTGAAGGCTTACTCCTAGCTTTAAGTTCCAGATCAGTCTTTTTTGTTTCTTTGTTTGTTGGGGGTGGAGGGGACACACCAGGCTAGGCTCAGGGATTACTCCAGGCTCCATACTCAGAAATCGCTCCTAGAGGGACCAAATGGAATTCAGGAACTGCACTCTGGTTAGTCCTACGTCCATTATGAGCAAGGCAAATGCTCTCTCCTCTCTGCTATCAATGATCCTGAGATATTACTCTTGCTGTTATTCAGGGGGACCATGGGATGGTCCATGCAATGGAAGGATCAAACCCAGATTGGCAGTGAGTAAGGCAATTTCCTTACCAACTATAAATCAGGGCCAGAGATATTTGCATATTTTAATGCAACGCCTGTTGACACAGAAAAGGTCATTGTTATTATTAAACATTACCCAAACTCTCTTTAGGATTATCTCCTACTTCCACAAGGAGAAATCATGTAATAGTTAGTGCTCATTTCAACAATAAACAGTTTCTAGGAGTTGAAGTAATCTGGAACTAAAAAAATAAAAATAAAATCTTTAAATTTATGACATTTTTCAGGAGAAATAGTACAGCAGTAAAGCACTGGTCTTGCATGCTCCCAATCTGTTTCTGATCTCCAATACCACATATATTTCCCTGAGCCATTTAGAAAAGTGAGTCCTGAGCACAGATCCAGAAATAATTCTGAGCATTGCAGGTATGACCCCAAAACAGACAAATAAATATATTTGTTAACCTTAATTCTTAACCTTAATATAGACTCAGATTTAATAAAATGTTCTGATCTATCTCTTCTTAATACATGAAACTGAAATAATTTCATTTATAACAAACTTCTCCTACTAACATGTTTTTAATTACTTGTTAATGATTTATCCAATAGGATGGTGAGTTTTACCTTTATATTGATGCTATTATTTGTAGTTTGAAATAAGTCAATAGTGTTAGTGATATTTACCATTTATTTTGATAACTCAAGAATTAATATCCATAATTTCCCCCCCACTCAACCAATATTCACCAACCAGCTTGCTGTTGGCATTTTCCTCTTATAATATCTCAATTCCATGATGTCCTTTCCCTCATTTACCACAAGGCTCTAAACTTCAATGAACACACAGCTTCTCACTGATAGTAATAAGTAACTCACCATTTAGTGATATAAGTAACAAATACTGTTCATTTCAGCTTCCTTTTTTAAAAATTATTTCTTTTAACTTTATAACCACAAATGAAAATGATTGTAGAGGAAGCCAGCATAGAGGGATAAAGTACTTGTCTTGCATGCAGCTGAACCTAATTTGAGTTTTTGCACTGTGTATGGTTACCCACTTCTGTTGGAAATAACCTGACTATTGCTATTATATGGTTTCTAAAACAAAAAAATTAACCTAAAGCTGTAGTTTTAGGGGATGAAGATATAGAACAGTAGGTAGGATGCTTGCATTGCATTTAACTGACCCTGGTTCAAACACTAGCACCTTGTATGGTCTCTGAAGCACCACCAGGAATGATTCCTAAGCAGAAAGTCAGAAATATGTCCTAAGAAACCTCTTTTTCAGCCCCCAAAAGAATTTCTTAGTTGAAAATTGAAAAAAAAAGTTATGTATGGAATTTTTTATCAGTATATTTACTCAACGAGACTGTAGTTCATAATACATTTGAAAAATTGAGTATCCTACATATTTGTCTTTTTATCATCGAAGTCACTCTAATCTTTACCCTTTTATTTTTCATTTAACACTAAATACAACTTTTAAGAGAAAGAAAGTAATATACAGGTATTACTTAGTCAAAGACTTAGTCAGAGACTTAGTCAAATGAGTATTCCAATGCTTTTCAAATGGGTATGTGATTTTTTTCATTAAAAGATTAGTATAAGAATTAAATGAGATGATGTATATAAAGATCTAAGCTCATTTTCTGAGACATGGAGACACAAGACACATTGCTTTCATCACTGCAATGATGGAAAGAGTCAAGAAGATGAAGATCCTTGGGATTGCTAAATAGAAAGGCAGACAACATTTACTCTACAAATAACATGACCATGAGACAGCCTCAATTTTAGTAAGGAGCAATAACTCACAATATGTGATGCAAATTAAGTCTGAAGGAGAACAGAACCGATCTAAGATGTTATATATATATATATTATATATATATTACAATATAATATGAATTCACAGTCTTCCTAGAAATGTTATTAATTTTAAATTATTGGTAAAATATTACTTTGAGTTATAAATATTTGTTTCTGTAATGGAAAGAGTCAGAAAATATTTTTAAGTTTAGAAATGTTTACTTCAGGAACTGCCATGAAATTGCCATTTATGTGGAGAATTAAGCAGCAAAAACATTTCTCTAACTATTTCCAGAGGTTGGTGAATGTGTCTAAACACATATACTTAGGGAAAATACAACAAACTAGAACACAAGACACTTGTCAAAATTCTTATAATTAAATAAACCTGTTCTGAGAAGGGCTTTATTTCCTATTTTTTTAAGGTTACTGCCTCTTGTTCCATAAGTTATCTGCTTTTTTTTTCTTCCTAACCACAAAAAAGTAAAAACATACTAAGTTTGCACATAGTGAAAATTAAATTCATGGATAAGAAAAGACTACTTGAGGGGCCAAAGCAGAGGCGCAAGCCTTGCACGCTCTAGCCTAGGACGGACTGCAGTTCGATTCCCCAGCGTTCCATATGGCCCTCCAAAGCTAAGAGCAATTTCTGAGCACATAGCAAGGAGTAACCCCTGAGCGTCATCAGTTGTGGCTAAAAACAAACAAATAAACAAAAAACAAAACAAAATAAAACTATGGTGATAAATCAAAGTAAAGTTAAAACTCTCAACTATACTATTATATATTATATTCTAGTAAATAGACTAATGAGACATTTTTATTTTCTGAATTAATAAAAACTATAATAATACATAAAATATCTTCCCTCCTCTTTAACAAGCCTATGATCTGGCATTTCTATTGTGGTCTTCCGTCTGAGTTGACTAAGTAACACAGTAAACTACATTTAAGTCACAGAAGAAATATGTCTCTTTAGTTTCCATTTATATTTGAATGGTTTCCTTTACATTAATTTAGGATCTTACTTTTATTATGATCTTGTTCCAAGGAATATTCAAGGATATAAACACATAGTAAGTAGGTTTCTCCATGACTACTATAAGAAATATTTTCTTTTGTTCTTCACTAATTCTCCTAATGATTATAAAGAATATTTGTCCATAAAAAAAACATAGAAAACATAAAATGTAAGGAAACTCTCTTGAATTACCTTTTCTTGAAAGCCTCCCATATGAATGCTTACTATCTTATAACTAATATATTCACCTTGCCTTCCAATACAGTCTAACACATACTTAAGTGGATAAAAAGAACTACAGAGTATGTCTAATTCAACAATTAATCATAGAAAGCATGTGAATGGAAAAATCGTATAAGACATTAGACATGATATGGCTCTTACATAATGTTCAGAACACATTTCTGTTAGTTTGTAAGATACTGATATCTTTACCCAGCACAACACTCTGAGTTGAGTATATGTTGACCTAAAAAGATTCTCAGTAGCATATTACATTCATATTCACTCCCCAATAAATTCAAGCAAATAGGGTTTTCTCCTCAGTAAACCTGAAAATACTCCAGAATTTCAACAAAAGTAGTATTGCTGTTATCAAGGAAGTGAAGTGAATCCAGAGCTTCTAAAATAGTCTGTGTGCATACTCATGGAGGCTCTCCTGAACAGGTTCATTCCTCCACTTTTACATTTATATAAGTCTGTGTCTTCCAAAACCTTGAAGGACACAATTCATGAAACATAGCAATTTTTGAATGAAATATAAAATAAAATGATAATAGAAACTATGTAAAGAATTTACTCATGCAAATGTATACAGTTTGATGTTACACATAGTTAGCTTATGCAAATGTACACACAGTTGATGTACATATGTTTGTTTTAATGGTCTGTCCTTAATACTACTAGTAGTATTATTATCTTTGGGTATTCTTATTTCAATTAAAAGTATACATACATGTGAGCATGCACAACACATACATACTTGCACACACACTACTTAATACCAGGGACTTCCTATAAAAATTTAGACCATTTGGGCCAAAACAATACTGGAGGGGTAGGACGTTTGCCTTGCATGCAGCTGACCCACGACAAACCTAGGTTTGATCCCTGGTGTCCCATATGGTACCCCAAGCCAGGAGCGATTTCTGAGCGTATAGCCAGGAGTAACCCCTGAGCATCACCAGGTATGGCCCAAAAACAAACAAAAAGTTAGACAATGTTAATATGTAATACATTTGTTCTTTCTGGGATATAAGAAGCAAAGTGAAAGTTTAAGTATAAAAACATCTAGGCATAAGTAAAGAAGTTCAAGAAACACTCCAAATAAATAGTATATCCAAGAACAAAGAGATAAAAAGAGTAGTTAGAAAGACAGACTAATCATTGATCTGATAATGGGTTAATATCCAAAATATTTCAAGCACTAGAAGACCCTTACAAGTAAAGAACATCCAATCCATTCCAAAAAAAAAAAAAAAAAAAAGAAATGGGGAGAAAAGATTAACAGAAACCTCCTCAAAGAAGTACAAATGGTCAAAGCATATGAAAAAATGCTCTTCATCACTAATCATCAAAGAAATGCAAGTCAAAACAGAAATGAAGTATCACCTCACAGAGAAACAGGCTCATATTACAAAATAAAAAGAAAAAACAACCACAAACATAAACAAGATTCAGTGTTGGAGTGGATGCTGTGTAGGAGAAGGTAGGGAGATACTCTCATTCACCACTGGTGGGAATGTTCAACTGGTCTGGGCTTTTTAGAATACAAGATTGACATTACTCTAAAAGAAAGAAAAAGGTAGAAATTGAGTTTCTCTATGATCCAGTAATTTTGCTCCTTGAAGTACATACCAAGGGCCCCAAAATAATGTAGGAAAAATATCTTTGCTTCTATGTTAATTACAGTATTATTCACAATAACTAAAAGCTCAAAATAGCCCAAATGTTCAAGAACAGATGACTTGATAAAGAAGCTATGATACATTTACACAATGGAAGACTACTCAGTTGTAAGAATAGATGATGTAGGAGCAGAAAGATAGTAATGTAGAGTAATGTAGATAAGGTACTTGCCTTGTACAACTAACCTGGGCTCAATCCCCAGCATCTCATATGCACTCTGATCACCAGCAGGTGTGATCCCTAAGAAGAGTTAGAAGTCCTGAACACCATTGGGTATAGAAAAAAAGACAGAAAACTGATTCAATGTCACTATGTACCTAAAATATTACTTTGAACGATTTGTAATTAACTTTGGTCACAAAAATTATAAAAAAAAAAAGTGAAGGTAAAGTCATGTTATTATGTAATCTGCTAATATGCAAATTGTTCTGGAGAGTGAAATTAGTCAGAGGAAGAGGAATAGACACCGAATGATCTCTCCAATGAGAAAGTTAAAAAAAAATGCAAAACGTGATAAAGGAATAACAAAAGCCCGAAGATAATAGATGAAGAGCATGAGAATGGTCTTCAGCAGGAAGCTTGCCATTAGAGTGTCCATGGGGGAGAGATCAGTGAAAGGAATACTCAGACTATGATGGAGGGAAGTGGTCATTCTGAAGAGGTACTGAGGAGGAAAATGGTACACATGAAACCTTATCAGCGACAGTATTGTAATTCACAGTCCTCAAAGAACAAAGTTCCTACCATTGAGCAGTTTAAAGGATGGAGGGAAAAAACTGGGCACACTGGTAGAGGGAGCTTGATATTGGAATATTGTATGTCTAAAATTCAACCATGAAAATCCTTTTAACTTTGTAATTAATTTATGAGGATTGAATAATTTAAAGAAAATCTAAGACAGAATTCAATGATTAAGGCAGACAAAATTATGGGTCAATTATTGGAAAGAACAACAGTCTTATCATCAACATCATGGTCCATTCTTGGATATACTTACTGCTACATATGTATTTACTACATAACACATAACCCAATACACACATAATACTGTACTACATAGTTAAGTTTTGAGTCCCCTTGAATTTGAGGCACCCACAGAGTAGGTGAACAGTATGATCAACATACAACGATATGTACTGATTTAGAGATCAGAACAGATCCTAGTAAAAATAAACTATTCTGATGTTATCAGCACTTCTATTTTCTTTTATAAAACCCTGGAAATAAATAGTAGGTTTCTGCAGAAAACAGAATAAAAGATGAATAGAAATATAAGCCTGACCCTGAAAAAACAAAAATCTGGGAATAGAGCTGAAATAACAGAAAGTATGACATCAGAGAAGTGAGAGGAAAAGTCTCAAAAATGAAGGTGATTAGTAGTGTCAATTTCAAGGAGATTATGCAAAGAGATAGCCAGTCTATAATACATCAGCTTTGAATATATTTAAGAAAGCTAAATGTAGCTGGCTAAAGAAAGCAGAAAGTAAATGCAAGTTTATGGGATAAGAGTGAGTGTTAACACTTTTGGAAGAATGCATTTATGGGATGAAAGGGAAGTTTTATTTTAAAGAATCTGTAACAAGAATAAATCAAAGTAAGAAGAGAGGCCACAGATATTTTTTTCAAAAGGACAATCAAGGTCTCACACACAGAAAGATGCAACCTTCAGAATCTTGAAGTTTAATTAAGAAAATGCTACGTGAGTCTGAAATAAAAAAAGTTATATTAAATAAGAATGATCAAAACATAAATGTTCTTTTTTTTTTTAAATATGGAACGCTTCACAAACTTGCGTATCATCCTTGCACAGGGGCCATGCTATCATTCCAATTTTAGTATATATGCTGCCGAAGCGAGCACAAAAAACATAAATGTTCTGTTTAAATTTTTCTGGACTGAGTTGGAGTGAACAATAATTGTTACTACTACTATGATTTACGGGCTATTATTTCTACATTTAGGCTATAGGATTAACCCCCCATAAAACTCTGAGAAAATGACAACTTTTGTAAGCATGTTTGACTTGACCACAAATTTCAGGGTTTAGAAGTCCACTCTGCAAAACTGGAGACATGACTCAAAGAGCTGAAGCACATACTTTGTATGCAGGAGCCCCAGGTTGTTCCCCATTACAGCATGGTCTCCAAGCACCTCTGGGGTATAATCCCCAACCAAGAAGCTGGGAAGAGTCCCCAGTGTGGACCCAAAACAAAACCAAAAGCAGTGGACTTTTCCTTAAACTGAACGAAGTCCATCCAAAGGACAAGCGAGGGACTCAATCAAACAAAAGTAAAAAATGAGTTACTTTTAAAATTTCTAAGAGTAAAGAATATGTCAAAGAGAATGTGAAAATCTGGAATTTAAAACAAGTTACTATAATGAACAGCTCTTCACAGTACCAAAAATGAGTTACAAATTAATAAACTTAAATAATAAGAAAGTTAAGATGATGTGTTCATGAGTTTATCATGGTATCTAATAACAGTCATGCAATAAATGGAGTTAAAATTTATTTCTTAAATTATAATACACATGTGTAATTATTGAAATTTTCCAAGTAGAAAAGCACAATCCAGAGATGACCTGCAGTTTTTAGACAGATATTAATCTCCCTAAACTTATACAGATATGGCAAACCACATTCTTTTGAAGTTATAAAGCTATACTAGATACAGACTAATGCATAAAGTCATCCTCATGTAGGAAAATAGACAAAATAACCACACATTGTTATGTTTGTTTCTGAAACTCAACGTTCTTATTGACACACTTAGATTTGAACATTCTATGAGTTTTCACTGATAACGCTAAATGGGTTTTCAAACCATGTTATAAGGTATAATTGTAGTTTCTATTACTATGGTGCATGTGTGTTGATATGTATATATATATATATATGTACAAATATAACACAGCTACTTTGCTTTCAGAGAAATAAAAGTGTTTATTGGCCTATGTTTTAATAAATTTACATATATCAAGACATCTAAATATGTCACTGAAGGAAAAATGAGCAACTACTGACTATAAACTTTGGAGAACATGAGCAATGTTCAAAGTAAAGACAAAAAAGAATAAGTATATTTGATGTACTGATGCATTATTTCCATAGTCACTGTTTCATTTATTTATACACTAATTAAAATAGGTTTATCAAGTTTTATAGTTTTGTTAGATTGTATGAAAGTAGCAATGATTACCACTCATGATTTAAAAAAAAACCAATTAATCATGGCTATATATAAGATTTAAATGAGATATTCTGAGCAAAGGTTTTCTATTATAGAAACTATGTGTATAACAACATGGCATGGCTAAACTGTTACCAGAGGGAAAATTTCTAGAAAAATGTCAGCTTTCTGAGTAACCTGTTATATTTTACATGATTGAATTTTCTAATTTTGGTCTAATCAACCTAAATTATTATAGGTACAATTTTGTGAAATACATAATTAATGGAATTCAAATTTTATGTAACTATAATTGACTATAAAATGGTTTTGATATAATTCTAATTGGAAATATCTCATTGTTCCAGAATTCATCATTTTGGTGATATCATTTGAAACTAAAGACACTATCAATGGTCTATGTGATATTTTTTAGTTTTGTACTCAAAAGTGTAAGATATTTTAAACCTATAACTATTCATTATAAAATTACAGAAATTGTATATTTAGGAAATCCATAAAAATACATATGAACAGTTCACTTTGAAATCCAGAAATACCAAAAGTGCTTAAAAGTAATAAGATATTTATAAGTGTTAAATTTTTACTTTTATTTTTGCCTGAAGTTTTATATATATAACATAAGGTTATGAGTTATGCCAAGGGTAACTGTAGACTTACTTTTTATGGAGAAGTATAAACAGGAACTACAAATTAAATATGATATAGGAAGAACTGGAAATGTAATTTAATTATTAATTTACAAACTCAGTTTCAGGAGTTTCTCCATTGTGCATTTAAAATGATGGAGACAGTTCTTCCCGAACAAAATATAATTTTTCATTATCTATGACTGTAGTTAAGGTTATATTCTGAATATTAACAGTAAATTTTGATGATGAACTATGACCTCCTTTGACACAAAGTCAAGCCCTATATTCCATTGTTACCTCTTTAAGATATCTTTGCATGAACTTCATATGTGACTGACTGAAGATTTGAGCATTGCAAGTCCAATTGCAAAGAATGATTATAGAAGGTATCCAACAGAGAAGCAGTTGAGTCTGAGCAGTTTCATTAGTTATTAAGCACTATTTTTATAAAAAAAAAAGTTGCATTACTATATAATGTGGTAAAATTATTACTATATAATTTGTGGTATATATCATGGTAAAAATTTGGCTAAATGACTGGAATGGGAAAAAGCAAACTACCAAATCATCAATTAAGCAGGTTGGAGGTGATCACCTACTTATAAATAAATATTTATAAATAAAACTGAAGTAACCACAAGCCACATATTATTTAAATCATCCTTTAAGTGAACTATATTAGCAAATTATGGCATATACAAAAGTTTAATGCCTTGGGAAAAAAACACATTATAATCCATGACACAGTAATTCAAGAAATGCAAGTTCACTCACAACTGAATATGTTGGCAAAAATAAGAGGTATGAAATAGTACTAGAGATCATAACTTGCTAAACCAGATGATAATTTCCTTATGATAATCTTTGACATAATGGCAAGTATGGTCTGCAAATTTCTAGCTGATTTGTTAGCATTACAGAGACAGATATTTAAACTCAGAAGCTAAGAAATGTGATGATTTACCTAGAACTTTATGTTGGATACTGAATTGCAATATATAATATGGAAAATAGCATCAGCTGGGGTGAGGAGTAGGGGTAAAATAAAAAGAAATAATACATGCAAACAGGTGGGAAAAGGGCTAATGTCCTAGGAAAAAAAGTAAAAAAAAAAAAAAAAATATATATATATATATATATATATAAATTTCAAGAGACAAAAAGAAGCTAACCTGGCAAAGAATGTCATTCTCATCATACATGGTAACAATAGATTGATATGAGGCAGTTTCAATTCTTTACCAATTGTGACTTTATAAAGAGACTGACAGAGTATATTTTACTTTTACTGACTTAGAAACTTAAACTGTATAATGCAAAGGTATAACATGTGCTCTTTTTTTTTTTTTTTGGTTTTTCGGGCCACACCCATTTGATCAGCTCAGGGGTTACTCCTGGCTAAGCGCTTAGAAATTGCCCCTGGTTTGGGGGGACCATATGGGACGCCCGGGGATCGAACCACGGTCGCGATCTTTCCTTGGTCTTTCCTAGGCTAGTGCTTGCAAGGCAGACACCTTACCACTAGCGCCACCTTGCCGGCCCCATAACAAGTACTCTTAATGAGTGCAAATTTATGGTTAGATAGAATGAACCCAAAAAGGGCAAGTTTACAAAAATAGGACAAAAACCTACTGAAAGATGTAAGAAAATGGGGACTGGAGTGATAGTACAGTGGATAGGGTGTTTGCCTTGCATGTGGCTGACCTGGATTTTATTCTAGGCAACCATGTGGTCTTCTGTGTCCTGCCAGGAATGATTCCTGAGCTCAGAGCCAGGATTAATCCATGAGTACTGCTAGAAGTGGCACCAAAACCAAAGAAAACAAAAAGATGTGAGAATATAACTAAGCCAACCCCAAATGGACCCATTCACTCTGAGTCAATCAAATCAATATAATCTTGAAGTAATATATCAAATAATTCATGTTTAAATAATGTGGAGAATTCTCTACATTTTGAAATTGTTATCTTCTTTTACATGTATTCACATCTGTCAGGTAGGCTCAAACTATCTTTTGTTTCAGGTTATATTTTCAAGTCTGTTTGTAAAGAGAATAATTTTAGAGGACAGAGATAGCATCTCTCCCTTTAGAAGAAAAAGAAAACATAGTTATTCTCTGTTGTAACAGGTTAGGCTTCTTTAAACTCAGATGCTTCTTATGTAACATAATCTATTATGTGTGTGGATAATATATTGGCCCTCTGTCTCACTTTGTGGAAATTCAACTCAGGGAATTATCTTAAATACTGTTACTCTGGCTACTGCTAATTCTAAATTAAACTTGTCTTCATCTCTGATACAAGATAACGGTGTCTTATACCAATATCCATTAAATTTGGTTGGACACTTATTAGTTTATAAGGAAGCTAAAATCCCACTCTTCATAATTTTTAATCAGGACTTTTGGGGAAAAATATGACTCCACCTGGCTCATGAATGAAAAGGTATGAATGCCACTTCAGTAGATTCCAAGATTCACCAACAGCTATGATATAATTGATACACTATGATTTTAAAAGTCTTATCTAAGAAAGAATAGACAACATGCAGTTATGGATGTTGATAGTTTGTGTGATCACATATCTGGTTATTTGCTAACAAATAACTTCCAACCAACTTAAATTTCTTCAACTGGTGATTTTTACTACAGTGGGGACATTTGCCTAGAAACAATGAAAATATCTATAACCTGTCTCATTATATTTTACCAATTCTTATATTCAATAATCTTAGAATACAACATGATTATTTCTAAAATACTGTCACTGTTAATGTACACATAGATGTGTGCTATGAGGGACAAGCAGGAACACAATAAAAACTTGCCATGATATTATAATTGAAAATGTGTTTTCTATAATCAACTCATTTTAAAAAATAAAAATAAGATTCACACTTAACAGTTAATTGACCAAACCAGATTACCTTGTAGCCAAATTAGCTTCGCAAACATTGGGATTTTGATGAGTGAAGAGGGAAAGAGGTCTTAAAGAAGTTCAATCTATACTATTATAGCCTTTTGTTATTTTCCCAATTTGGCTAGAAAAAATTCCTTTTGAGAAAGAGTATCTTCAGAAAAAAAAATTATGAGTGTTTTTAGATTTGTCACCAATAACAACAGGTTTAGGAAATAAAATAGTCTTAACCTATAAAGAATTTATAAAATGTTCACAGAAATTAGGCTAATACAATTCTTATAAAAATATACTAGGGGGCCAGTGAGATAGTTAGAAAATTAGATAACTGCCTTGCATAGAGCTGCATCTCATTAAATCATGTATACCACATATGGTCCTCGTAATATCTCCAAGAGGGAGTCACTCCTTAGCACAAAACTAGGAATAGCCTCTGAGCTATTTGTTTGGACCAAACACTTTCAAACAAAAATAGACTCTACTTGCAGTACTGATAAAATGCCATTAACTAGAATTTTTCATAGAAAACAGTAAAAAGTGACCAAATGATATATCTATCTTGAAAGGAAACTATCAGAAACAAGAAATCATATCAGGGCCGGGAAGGTGGCGCTAGAGGTAAGATGTCTGCCTTGCAAGTGCTAGTGTAGGACGGACCGCGGTTCGATCCCCCGCATCCCATATGGTCCCCCAAGCCAAAGGCGATTTCTGAACGCATAGCCAGGAGTAACCCCTGAGCATCAAACAGGTGTGGCCCAAAAACAAGAAAGAAAGAAAGAAAGAAAGAAAGAAAGAAAGAAAGAAAGAAAGAAAGAAAAGAAAGAAAGAAAGAAAGAAAAAGAAAGAAAGAAAGAAAGAAAGAAAAGAAAGAAAGAAAGAAAGAAAGAAAGACAGAAAGACAGAAAGAAAGAAAGAAAGAAAGAAAGAAAGAAAGAAAGAAAGAAAGAAAGAAAGACAGAAAGAAAGAAAGAAAGAAAGAAAGAAAGAAATCATATCCAATTACAATATGTAAGTCTATTTACAAAAAATGGCCTCTCCACCTTTACAAGAAAAGATTAGGCATTAAAAGATAACTCCTTTAGGAGTCAGAGTGATAGCAGACAGGTAGGGTGTTTGCCTTGCACACAGTGGACCTGGGTCAAATCCCTGGCATCCCAAATGGTCCTTGAACACCACCAGGAATGACCCTCTGAATGCAGAGCCAGGAGTAACCCTGAGAACTGCCTTAAAAAAAAAAAGCAATCAAAAAATGATAGTTCCTTTGAAAATAAAATTCTTAAACAGTTGTATTTTTAGTAAATATTATACTACAAAAGTGTATTCCTCTATAAATGATTTAGGATCATTCAAAATTTCCAGGGATCAGTTTTTCCCCCCAAGCACATGACTTTCTATCAAATATTACACTGTTAATAACTTCCTACTTTATAGTACAACATCAGGTTTCCAAATATTGCCAGAGTTGGTCACTGACTCAATTGAATTTAACTAACAAATGTCTTTATCACTAAATACTTCTAGGGTTTTCCTTTAGTGTATATTGAGTTATGTACATAATATGTCACTTTAAAATATAATTTAATAGTTCGTAGCTTCCACTGCAATGTCCCTCTGGACATTCTTGCAGTAAGAAGTTTCCTTTCGAAGATGCTTTACAGAAGAAAAATATTTAAATATTCTTTAATTTATTGATTGAATTCTGCAAGACTAATATCCTATTGCATCATGTAACTTTGTTGTATTGATATTTTAGGAATAAGAATGCTTATAAACATTAATACCATTTGCAAAAAAATATACCACATATTTCAACTTGTTATTATGTATTACATATTCATGGAATTCAAATAATGCAGTCATAGATTTCATGTCACTGATAGAGAATGTTAGTAACTTAACATACAAATGGAGAAAATGAGGTTCTAATAGGTTTAAAGGTTAAAGTAGAATACAACCTCCCATAAAGATCCTAAGAGTGACACAGCAACCAGGAATTATAACTGCCAACTTTTCTACTAGAAATCAAAGATGAAGGTACTACTGGATTCATCAAGAACTGCCCCAACAATCTCCATGACCAGGTGCTCCTCTCATATGTGCACATTAATGACTGAGTAACAAAACCCTTGTGCTTTTTTTGCCTACTCTTTGTTGTATACAAAAAACTGACACTCTTAGCTATGTCTTGGCTTTAAGAACTGTTAAATTTATACCCATAGGCCCTAGGGTATTTTAATTTAATGTGGTGCCAGGGCCACACATAGGCATGAAACTCTGCAACTGACCACATTCCTGGCCTTACTCTAGTGAATTTTTAGAAGCAATTTAAATGTTCAGATTCCAGATTTAGGATATAGCCCAAATGACAGAGCACATGCTTAGCATATCCCAGGCCCTGGCAATTCTCTATCCTCTCTAACCCAGCACACCAGGTGACCTATTAGATAAATAAGTAGAGAAATATTCTGATTCAGAATGGTTTTGAATTATTATTAAAGTCATCCTTTATGATATACAAAACCATATTAGCTGAAGATCATAAAAAGTGTGATGCTCCCATATTTGCTCCAACTGCTATGTAGTGACAACTAATAGTGTGCAGAAAAATATCTTAGAAAACACTTAACATTCTGTAAACAAATACAAAGATGTACAACAACTCTTCAATTCTTCTACTAAAAACTGTTAAAAGTATAGAGTCATTGTTTCAAATATTAAATGGCTGGTATAAGACTAAATTGTATAACTCACCCAAATTCCCTACATAAACAGAATTGACCTAAAACAAAATATCATATGCAATTAAAAACCATAAATGAAACCCATGTCTAAAGAAATTATAGGTTATGGTACAAATATGCCTTCATAAAACCTCCTGCTATATGTATTGAATAACTATAACTCTTGCATATATAATTCTATTATACTCTTTATAATTCAGGTTTTTTATATGCTTTTCAACCCATTAATATATTTCCCTGGTTAAACTTCCTTTGAGATGTTCTTAACAAGAGTCTTAGATAATGAATTTGGGCAAACTCTGGAACAGTCTTTACAGTATTATCATTCTCATTAATTTTCAGAACTACCCACTGTGTTGAGATGATTGTCATGGGCCTAAGACTTCAATTTGGCTAAATATTTTTGCATATATTTCAACATATAAGTAACTAACAGATGTTTAAATGTTAAGTTCATATGGAAGAAACTGTTAAATGCACCTAATCTCGTGATTTCTTGGCAACACTAATTCTTATTTTACTATTTCTTTATGTACTTCACAATTTCCACTATGCTTTGGTCTACAATGGACCAACCAGTTCAAAATCTCATCAAAGATAATACAATAATCTTTTTTCAAAATTCTGGAAGTCTAGTCATGTACAATAATATTTAAATTTATAGAGTATCCATAGTTTTTTTTTAAAAATATGTAAAAAGTAACTCCCTTATTCTTTTTATGAAATATACAAAGTTCATGTAAAGCACAAAACTGTACTTTTTTGTTTCTTTTTGAATAGAGAGTTTTCTATTTATATTCATATATGGCTTTAGCAACCTGATATATGATCCTGACCTAACCTGCCAAGAAAAACCAAGTAGAGGCAAAAAACAATATTACTTTTAAGAGAGTTAATGCAACTGCACAGTTCCATACTTTGCAGCAGTTCTCTTTCCTGGTTTGGTTATCTCTGAAGACTGCTTCTGTTTCCATTGTTTCATCCTTTAGCATTCACATATCAGAGCAATAAGTATTTCATTACTGGTTTATCTGTCCAGAGGCTTAGAAGCCGTAACAATTAACCCTCCCTTCACAGTGATTGATACAGGCTTTGCTTTCAATTTTGTTCCACTAACAGATCATGAAATTCTGAATGCAATCATCCTCATTGACCTACACTTTCAAACACACGGCTACAATGAAACGAAAGTAATTATTAAAAGGAACACAGGATGCTGAGATCTGAAACAAAGTCTCCTAAAAATCTGTGAGATGACCTTCTGGTAAATTGGCAGATAGTAATGCTAAAAATATGATAAACTTTGTGTGTCTATCTGGAAATATTCAATGTGAGCTGATGGATGTATATGACAGCTATTGCACTAAATATGTACTTAGAAAACAGAGAAAGCCATTTAGAACTATGACACATAAGAGTTGAATTGTTCACACTCGTCCTTAATCTGCCTGACATTTTTTTTCAAGGAAACTAAACAGACTGGTGTATAAGGGAATCAACTTTGATCACAGCAAGGACTCAACCTGGTAAAGCAACAGCTTTACTCAGAGATGAGTTACATACCTGAGTCCCACACACATCTCTCCACTCTCCCTCCCATTAGATGGAGATTCACAGTAAGAAATGAGTGCATTTCTTACAAAGTCTGAAAAATAGCTTCAAATAAATATTAATCTACTGCAATCGATATATATGAGGAATGGAGAGGGACTGGTAGAGATTGGTGACTACAGAACTATATTAAAACAAGGGTTGCAGTTAAAGAAAATCAGGGTGGAAAGCGAGACAGCAGGCCTGAGGCTCTAATCACAGAGCAGAGTGATGGAGATGAACCAATACTGCATGGATTAGCAATGAATTATTTTGAACTGTAATCATATGCCTGCACAGAAGAGAGGCAAAAACTAGCCATTACTCATAAACTGATCTGCTGATTTCTTGAGAGAAAGAGAGAGAAAGGAAGGTAGAGAATGAGAAAAAATTCGTATGCTAAACTAATTTAGAATAATGAAAACCTCAATATGTGGTTACACTTCAAGTAACATTCTATTTTTAATGTCTGCCACATACTACATAATATGGGGTGTTTAGAATATAAACTGTAAAGTGACTGGATTCAAATAGGATTAAGCCTGCCATTTCTTCTAAGATTAGAATTTAGTCTTCTCATCCTTTCTTGCGCAATAAAGCCACTTCTGAAAAACTTTAAGCCTCTTCTCAATGCAAAACTTTTGTATTTTGTTACAAAGAATGAACACTATTAAAAATATTAACTTTTGGGGTCAATCTGAAAAATTCCTAACAAACCAAGATTCAATTGTTAGAACTGATTTTGTTAGAATTTTTTAAAAAAATAATCAAAACTGCTGGTAGCAGAGTCCTAAGATTCTTATGAGCAGACTGTTTAAATAGAGAGCACTTTAATCAGCAGAGGAATCCTCACGTTTCTAATGTCTTGCTGTGCATTCTGCAGGTTATAGTAGCAGCTGGTAGAGGTCATATATCTTTTGTGAGCATCCCAAAAAGGCTCACTGCCAGACTGTTAAATTATGAATAAGCAATGAACAAAAGAATGCAGATACGGTGGTGACAAGATAATCCAAGCAAATTTATCTATGACAAATTTCACAGGATTAACAAATTACATTTACACAGAACAATAAAAATGTGCAAAAAAATGATGAGCCTACTTTTCCTTACAGCATTAGTAAAACAAAACAAGTCACCAACCTACTGTATATATGTAAATTCAACTGTCTCAAGTATGACATTAACAATATACTCAGATATATTCATAATATTTCCCATAACATTCTCTCTCATATAAATGACATAAACATATATGGTATGTTATAAAAGTAGATATGTGATAACTTATGTATATTTTATAACATAAGCTATATGCAATATAATACTATGCAATAAAATACTACATATTTATATGCAATAAAATACTACATATAAGCAACATATATGAATATGAATAGAATCTATGTTTTCCAAAAGAAGATTCTGAAAGTAAATTGTTTTTAAGAAAAGAATTCCAACAATACATTAAATATTATTTAATAAATAGCTTTGTCTAATCATATCTACATTTTCTAAAAGCAGAACCGAATGATTCTAAAAGTAATCTTTTTTTTTGTGTGTGTGTGTGGTTTTTGGGTCACACCTGGCAGTGCTCAGGGGTTTTTCCTGGCTCCGTGCTCAGAAATTGCTCCTGGCATGCACAGGGGACCATATGGGACGCCGGGATTCGAACCGATGACCTTCTGCATGAAAGGTAAATGTCTTACCTCCATGCTATCTCTCCAGCCCCCTAAAAGTAATCTTAATCATTCCATTTTCCCCGACCAAATATCATGATCTTCCTAAATGAAGTTAATAATGAGCATCCCTTTTTGCAAAAATGCAGTTTATAAAAATAAAAGTCATAGCTTGGGAAAGTTAAATTCAACTCTAGATATATAAACATGTTCCTTAATCCAACATTGCAGCATAATTGTAGAAATTTTTAAGAAAGAAAAAAGGAAAGCTTTCTTTTTTCACCAGATGTAGGTAATTCTACTGAAATGACCTTTACAATAAAGAGGTCTGAAAATGCTATTTTGTAGCACTTTTCAAAATTTGTGATAAAATTTATGTTTTAGTGCTATATCTCAAATATAGTACATGAGCAATAATGATGGGAGAAAATGCTACAAAGCTTCCTAAAATACAGTTTATTCCTCTTCCATTAGAAAATTTAAAATGTTATATAAAACTTTCCAACTTTAACCATGCCACAAGTGTGGGGGATAGCAGAAGAATTAACCCTTCATGTATTTACTGTGAACCACTTTTAACATGTTATCTTTTAAATTAAATTATATAATTAATAATGGAAAGCCCTTAACTCATTAGGTTATTACTTGGTACATACTGTTATATAAATGCTTGCTGTCATTTATTATGATGCTAGATAATTTGGCAAGAGGCCAATTTATATGGCTCCATATATATTTCAGAAGATGCTATCCAGAATAGTTAGATTTTAAACTATGATATTCATAATCTCATTAAGCCTGTTTCTATCCACTCAGCATCAAAACTATTACAAAATAAATTGCCTAATCCAGATCTTTTGACAAAATGGTGCACTGCAAAGCATGGATGACAAGAGCAAAAGTTGTCTTTGAGAACTACATAAGCTATGTCCAGAGAGTCATTATGTTCACAGCAACTGATTCTTCTGAACCATCCAGTAAAAAGTGCTCTTGTAAAGAGAGATGACACAAAGACAGAGCTTGCCCAAAATTACTAGAATATTACAGAATAGTGATATTAATTTATATTATGATACATTCTTTCTCTAACTATAATCACTGAATATCTAGAGTTGGCCCAAAAATCCATTAAAGAACCATGAAGCAAAAATATGCTTGGTCTTTCTGCACTACAAACTCTGCATCAGCTAAGAAATTCCTAACTCCAGAACCTAAAACTGAAGGTTCCACCACACTGCTGCACATTTCTACAGACACAAAGCAGAATACAATTTCTTAATTCTAAAATTTTTACTGGGCACACAAAGCCTTGATTTTTTTTATTCATAAATGGGAGTATTAGCACTTTCCTCAATTCTTTCCTTTGAACACAGTAGGAAAACAATGTCAAATTTACTGTGAAGCATTTGATATAGAGCCTGAACAGTGTCTACTAAGCACTTGTTATTATCATATGTGACCCATTTTACTTTTTACTGCAACTAAATATTTTAATATGTTGTATCTTTGGGCCACACCTCGTGACGCTAAGGGGTTACTTCTGGCTATGCGTTCAAAAATCACTCCTGGCTTGGGGGTGCCATATGGGATGCCGGGGGATCAAACCGCTGTCCTTCTAGGTTAGCCACATGCAAGGCAAATGCCCTACCGCTTGTGTCACCACTTCAACCCCAATGTTGTATTTTTATTTATAGTTATATGGTCTCTTTTCTTTATCTTTCCTCAAAAATCTTTGAGTCATCTTATCATGAATAATTGCAATACTTTACAAGTTAAATAACTGTCTATCTCTTGAGAACTCTAAGTCAATAGAAGTCAAAAGAGACAGATAGGCTCTATCTCCAAGATTTTTTAACTTTCTGCTCTTTCAAAACGAGTATTTCTGGCTCTCTATAATACTTGGCACATCCTGTAACTTGAGCAACTGTTCCTAAAGGGAAAAATACCCACAACTCTCCCTGGCCCATCACTCTGGTCTACAGTAGCTATTCAATGAATCAATCTGAATGTTTGAACCAATCAGTTATTATAGTTGGAGGTTAGCAGTACTTTGGGTCATAATAACATGAAATTCTCATCATATTTTTCATATTATACACAAGATGTCAAAAATTCAATTAATTCATCAAAGCATTATGCTTTACAGATGTATACAGACAACTTCAAATGTTGCTTAATCTAGTCACTGCTCTATTCATTTTGAATATGGTAGTAGACAACATTAGTTTTACTAAGCCATGTCGTGTTTATGCACTCAAATATTATTAACATTACTACAAATTATTCTAACTATGCAACTTCTATGAAACTTAATAGTGCAAACATCCTATTCACACTAATGGAGCCCAGTGCTGTAAAAATACCATTCAGTTACAGTTGGTTTCCTACACTGCCCAGTGAGGAAAAGAAGGGGAAGCACTATTTACTGTGAAAATACTAACATCATTAAATGCAAAGCAAACATAACTAAAATTTCCCATAAACTCTGGGAGTTCTTACCTAATCATAGTATTGATTTAAATATTTTAAGTTTCATCTTATGTGCAATTTTTGTAGCATCTAAACTTTAAACATTAATGTTTAATCAATAATCAACTGAAACTTTCAAGTCTCACCAAATGTCAATCTTACAACTAGCAGTTAAGGAATGTTAGCAAAACAAGTGAAACTCAATTCTAAAAAATGGCAATGCAGAGACTTTTAATCAAGTGAATTAAAAGTATGCAATACTAAAGAATAGATAAGTTTGCCATCTAGAGAGGACACAAAGGGGCCTAGGTCTTCCCTTCTGTGCATTTAATTTTATTTAGGTTTGGTGAGTCAAATTTTGAATAGGAAACAGGATCACTAGAATAACAAAATTTCCAAAAAGAAAAATAAGCTAGCTTTCAAATGTTTGCACTGGAGTCATTATTAACATTTAAGCATTTAAGTACACTTACAGGGGAAAACATTACTTGAAGTGATTTATGTATATTTTTAAAAGATACCACCAAAAAACTACAGTAAAATGTAAAGCATTAGGTCTTAAATAACTAAGCAAAAGACTCCCTATGTCCTTCCTCAAACTGCTGCTTCACACACACACACACACACACACACACACACACACACACACACACACACACACACACACACACAAACACCTCTACCCCTTATGGCAAAGCACAAAATCCTGGACTTCAGGTCCTGTCTTAAAAAAATGCATGCCAGTTAATTTCAAACTAACACTTGAAGCAGAGCAAAAGAGTCACAGATTTCATAAGAATTCTAATATTCCCATCAAATTGTTCAAATGTAGGAGAAACCATAATGGACAAGAATTTCAGGGAAGTTCAAACTGTGTCACTAAAAATATGAATGAGCTCAAATTCATATACTTTACTTAAACTTGCAATGTAATTTTTATCAATTTATGCTAGGAGAAATATTAATTTTTATGTAGGTTTTATTTGAGAATGAAAGTAACTTTTTAAAAGAATATGTAAAGACTCAGGATCAAAACTTCCTATCCAAAAAAACAAAAAAACAAAAAAAACCAACAAACTTTTTCTTTGTGCATTCTTAGTATTGCTACATTTGTGTTTGAGGATAGGAAGGATCATACTGAGGTTCCCTCTGGAATACATGGGATCCATAGCATTTTGATCAATCTCTTCATTCCTTAGGGATCAAAACTTTTTCATAATACTATTATATATTAAATATATATTTTATAAATTAAAAATGTGGAAGCATCAAACATTGAATTCAAGTTTGCTTGAATTTAAATCTAGTAATTGGCCTATCACAGATAGAATTGCTATAGGTCTCCCAATTCATAAATAAGAAATTGGAAATATGAAAGGATATTGCAATGTGGGAGGATCCTACATAATAGAGGTCATTATAACTCCTGGCTCTGAAGCTATACAATCTAATATCCTCTCCAGTGCATCTATGATATGCCCATGCATTACAGTTCTTGTTGACAGTCTGTTGCCTTGGAAATATTTCATTATTTCAGTTTTTCCATTTGTAGACCCTTGGCCTTGTGATATGAAGGCCATCCTATTTCATATTTTCAATTATCATTTAAGCAATCTTGTGGAGCTATTTATATATAAGCAAGTGTTAGACAACGCATATCATCATTTATCACTCTGTTTAAGTTACAGTATAGAAAGAAATACCTCCAAAAAAGTATATATCTCCATCTTTACTTTGTAAATTGTGCTACAAAAATGTGCTTTACAAAGCAACATGGGCATTTAACATACTTAAAGCTTCTGTCTAATTTTCTTATAAATTCACAGAGTGGAAAAATTCTATGTTAGTACCTTACAATCTGCAGTCTAAAATTTAAATACAAATGGTTTTTCAACTTGCTTTCTGAGGCTCTAAAGAGGCACTTGCTGTGTATTTGAGTCAGAGAAATTTAAGAAACACTAAGTAAAACCAAGGACATTATAAAAAACAATAAGCAAAACCCTTCACTCCCAAAATTTACTTGGTTCACATTATTAGAAACAAATTACTTTTGTCCCGTATTATTATACTCAGAACAGATAAGTAAACAAGACAAATCAAAATAAAAAAATATTTTTGATTTGGGGGCCTCACCTATCAGCAGTTCTCAAGGATTACTCCTGGCTCCGCACTCAGGGATTACTTCTAGTGGGATACAGGGGACCATAGATGGTTTGAGACAAAAACAGGCTGGCTGGTACATGCAAGTTAAGCACCTTAATCCATGGACTAATGCTCCAGGTCCCATAGAAATATTTTTACTTTAGGTTTTTGATTACTAATATGTTTAAAAAGCAGTTAAGAGCAAAGTGCTCATAAACACCTTTATGAAATCAATGATTTGGAAACTGGTTTTTATTTCTTTAACCTAATATATATAGGAGAGTATAGCATAAAGCATGCTCAGACAGTCTTCTTTTAAAGAAAAAAGTTGCTTTTAAGCATCACAGAAAAATCCTGCTACCATCCAAAAAGTTCTAGGAACTAAGTACACAGGAAGGTGAAAAGATTTGGGTAAAGCAAGAAACTCAACAAACCATCTGACTCCCCATTCCTCATTACAAAACCAAATCAACTAATATGTGTAATGTTTACTTTTTAAGTGTTAAGAGCATTTAAAACCCTAATAACAAAGTGAACCCTCTGGGCATAAAATAACTGGATAACGGGCCAAGTTTATGGTTATCACCATTTGCAACACTTCATTTGTAACTCCTTCCTTCCTTCCTTCTTTCATTCTTTCCCTCTCTCTCATTCCTTCTGCCCCCTGCCTCATTATTACTCCTTCCTCTCCCTACAGGTTAAACCTTCTCAGATCCAACCTTTAAAATGACAGCATCCTAGCTGAACAAGAAGATGCTATTAAAGGGCATTAAATTAAATACAGTATATCCTCCTACAACTTCAATCAGACTTTCAGACCAAGTGTTATTTAGTTCAGCTCTCAAGTGGAGCAGAATAACAAATCGCGCACTTTGATTTACCTTCTTCGAATGCCAAATGCAGACAGGTGATAAAGAACGCACTCATGCACAGGCTATGAAGTTTCCTCTAGAAATTAATTCTATCTTCAAGATGCCTATCTCAGAGAAATTCCCAAAATGGCACACAAATAGGCCTCTGCCAGAGAGATTACTGGGGCCATCCCAGTAAATACACTACAAACACAAGCCAGACAGGTTAGGCCAGGAGGACAGCACGGGAGGAAGGAAAGAAGGAAGGAAATTATAAACTCCTGATTTAAAAAATATGCATCACCATGGTAGATAAGATTTAATTACTAAAGCCTTGCATAATACTCTGAGAAATATTTTATCTACAAGAGTATTCAGTATCTGAGTTCCTCATAAAATACTAAAACTTAATGTTCATTTTAACCACATGAGCTATCAGATAATGCTAGGCGTACTTAACACCTTTGGGAAAAACTAGATTATGTATTGTGTATACTGGCGTATATAACTTTTGTATAAATTATTTAGAGCTAGAGTTAGTCTATTTATGCAGACTTAACAAAATTCCTACCTTGATCCTGACAAGTTCACTGTCCCTAACTGCAAGAAAACAAGCTAACAGTGCCTTGGAAGGTCTTTACAGTCATTTCTCCCTGCCTCCTCTGGACACAAACTATAAATTAAATGTCTGTCACGCAGTACACAAAATTAAATAATCCAGGTAATAATAATTACGTCAGTTAACTAAGGACAGCCCTTGCCTTCTGGTCCAATTCACTAGGCCTGGGAGAAAAGTCAAAGCCCCAAGCCAGCAGAGGGGAAGGGAAGGGTGTGTGACTGTAAGTGCATTTGTTTTTCAAATGAATCGAAGGTTCTTACATCCTACTGGGCATTTCCTCTTCGGAGCAGCAAGAGACTTTCATAGAGCTCAGCCCAATCTGCTATATGCAATTAATGTCATTAACGCTGCCAATTAATAGCAAATAGGATTCCAAACAAAGTAGGCTGGGTGGACAGCAGGAGGGAAAGCTACGTATGGGGGGAGGGGGGGCTCGGAGGTTTACTCTAAAATTTAACAATGCCACTCACGTAGGATATTCTGAATATTTAGCATTTGCACTCCCTTTTCCCATTTTCCCTTCAGTTGCACTAACTTCAGACAGACAGTGTTGGGGCTCGGGCTCCCGCCTAAATCTGCAAAAGCTCACCAGGAACTTTTTGCAATACCCCATGCCCAGTCACTTCACGGGGCAGCAAAGCTGCTCCAACTGTTGGCACACACATTTGGAACCTCGCTCTTGGCTGACTCGGGATTTCGGGGGGCTCGCCTGATTTTTTTTTTTTTTTGCCTGCGTTTGCGGGGACACAGGTTGCGGGGGCCGGGGGATAGGGGGTGGCGGTGTGCGTAGAGCCTGAGAAAAGAGGTGCGCCAAGAGCCAAGCAGGAGACCCACAAGTTGCCCGGGCGAGGGGCGCGACGCGGACGGATGGGAGGCCTCGGCGGCCCCGCGCGGAGACCGCCCCTGGGCGACACGCTCGGGGCCTGGCGCGAGCTCCACGCTCCCCGCCCCCGGCCAACGCCGCCGCCGCCGCCGCCTCCCCTCGGCGCCCGCCCCCCACCCTACCCCCGGCTCATTCCTTCCTTCCTCGAGAGCAGGCTGCCAGGGGACCTGCGGCGGCCCAGCCCGGGGGATCCCCGGCCCCCTGCCCGCGCTGCCCAGCAGCACACCGCGGAGCAACCCGCTTCTCTGGGGCTTTCTCGGAATTCTTTTTCCTTTCTTTTGCTTTTTTTTTATGCTTTGGCTGTTTCTTTGGCATTTTATTCTCTTCCTCTCTCTTTTTCTTTCATTCTTTCATTCTTTCTTTCTTTTTTTTATTTTGGCCAGCGAGTCACTATTCGCCGAGCTGCTCAGAGAGCGTGTCTCCGCCGCCGCCGCCGCTGCCGCTGCCGGAGCCCGCTCGCTTCTGCAGAGCCCGGGCGGACAATGCGCGCGGGGATCGCGGGCGAGCGCTCGCAGCCGCCCGGCCCCTTACGGCGGTCGGGTCCCCCGCGGGATCGCGGCCCAGAAGGGGAGGCGGGCGGGCTGCGGCGCGGGGCCCCCTCCCCGGCACCTGGGAGGCGGCGGGCGGGCAGCCCGGCGGCAGGTTCAATAAACAGAAAAGTGTTACCGTTCTCGCCTGGAAGGATCCTGCTGAAAGCTGGGCTTGGTGGGCGCCATCTTCCTGCTATTTTTTTTCCTCTCTTACTTTTTGCCTCGCTCCCCCCTCCCGGGCCGGGGGGCGTGGGGCGGGCGGGGGTGTGCGTGTGCGTGGGGTGGCGGGAGTGAGTGCGGCGGGCGGGCGTGCGCGGCGCTCGGCTGCGGCCCGCGGGTGCTGGTGGTGGCCGGGGCCGGGGCCGAGCTGAGCCGGGCCGAGCTGCGGCGGCGGCTGCCAGCAGGCTGTGCAAAAAGTAGCGGGGCCCGAGCCTCGCCGGCACGGCCGGCCGGCCGGCTGGCGGGCCCCTAGCTCGGCCGCTGCCTGTCGTGCCCTCGCTCGCCCGGCGCTGCCGCCGCCGCCGCCGTCCATGCGCCGCAGCGTCCCCGCGGCCCGGGCTGCCCGGGCTCCCGAGACATGCCCGGCTGCGCCGAGACGGGCGAGCGGCGGCGGAGGGGGAGGCGGCGGCGGCGGCGGCGGCGGCGGGGGGAGGCTCCCGCGCAGCCCCGCGGACAGCCCGGCCCAGCGCCCCGCCGCTTCCACTCCAGGTTCTCAGCCGCGCGCGGCCGCACCACACCGCGCCGCACGCGCGGCCCCGGCCCCCGCCCCCGCCGACGCCCCCCTGGAGCCGGCCTGGTGGCAGGTGGGGCGCACACCCTCCTGACGGGGGCGGTCGGGGCTGGGGCCGGGAGGGGCGGGGACAGAGGACACGCGAGGAGGGTTCCCGGCTTGACCGCTGTGAAAGTCTTAGCTGGGTATTTTCCAGTGGCTTTGGCTTTATTTATTTATTTTTTATTTTTTTTTTGGAGAGTGCCCGCCCGCATGGACACACACATGCACACACGCATGCATGCATCTCTCTCTCTCTCTCTCTCTCTCTCTCTCTCTCTCTCTCTCTCTCTCTCTCTCTCTCTCTCTCTCTCTCTCTCTCTCTCTCTCTCTCTCTCCTTTCCTCTCTCCCCCCCCCCACCCCCAGTTTCTTTCTCTCTACCCCTCTACCCTCCCTCCTTTCCGCCCTCCCGCTCCCTCCCCCGCGCTTCCCCTCCTCTCCTCTCTTTGGGGGGACTGGGAGGCTCGGCTGCCAGCGCAACAACGCCACTCAGTTGCAGTTTCGAACACTTCCCTCGGCTGGCTGGCTGGCTGGCTTGTCGCAGCCAAGGGGGGCGGGGGGATACCGACTGGACGGGAGGCCGCTAGGCAGGCCAGCTTGGACCAAAAAGCGTCCCGGGTGCACCCTCGGGGCCACGCGAAAGAACGCGAGTGGGGTGTGCGCCGCGGAGGCACAGGGACTCGGCTGCGTAGATCTAGCCCGGGTGTCTGCATTGTCCACCAGCCAGCAGAGCTGCGAAGACCCCACTGTTCTGGGCGGTTCTCCTAGAGTTTACACCCTGTGAGATCAATAGATTCCTTCTCCTGGCTACACTGGGTACCTGGAAGGACTGCTAGAACCCTCTGGATCTACCCCCCCACCCCAAATCTCCCTGCCCATTTCACAGCGGTCTCAGCTAGGCCTAAAGAAAGGTCACTTTCTTAGTTCAGGGCCCAGACGGGAATCCTTTTTACAGCTGAGAGCCTGTTTGCCACCATTCTGCCAGCTGTGGGCAGCTGTGGGGGCAGACGTGGGTCAGACATGTGTCAAGCGGGGGAAAAAAAAAAGGCTTTCCACTTTGAGTAAATAAAAAATTTTAGATAGAAAGCATCAGTCCTACGAGTAGGCTTTACAGTTTCAAATCTAAAGAAAATGCAGACCAGTGCGTGAGTCCCCTTCCATCCTACCATTCCAATAAAATGCAGCTAAGAGCTAGAACTTGGGAAACATAAGTGTTTTCATGGCAGAGGTGTTTAATCTGCATGATCAGGTTAGAGTTCTATCTAGAGTACACTCTACAGGTAGCAGATGATGATTGTGATTGAAAAATGAATTAAAGTGCAGAACGTTGAGTATGAGATACATGAGGACTGGTAAGGGGGGGTGCCAATTGGAAGATCTGACACCTGGACAGCCCGAGTAGGGCATCTCTGCCCAAAAATGACAAATGAGACAAGTATTTTCCCAAGATGTCACTCTACTTGAAGCCCTTCCCCTCCTCCTCCACTCCACCCAGTCACTCTCATCAGACGCTTCAAAAGTCTGAAGCCTCTTTCCCGCACCCACTTCGCAATAGTGAAGTTCACTATTAATTTTGGCAAATCTATCCAGGTCTCAAAATAGAAACTAGTTTATCCTCCATAGCCCTTAAAATCCAAACACGTTACTTTGCTGATGGGGAAGTCAGAGAGCAAAGGGAGCTAAGATCAGACTCTCCCTTGAAAACCTGCAAAAATCTTCTGCCCTACAAGACTCACTTGCCAGCCTCCCAGATTAAAAGCTGTAACAGGTGTTACAGTTGAGTGAGGGAAGATACATTTCCATGGCTAGCACTTTCTCTTCAGTCAAATAACAGAACTTATGTGTACAGGAAAGGAAGAATACACTGCCTAAGCTAAAGTTTAGTGGGTTTTTTGTTTGTTTGTTTTTAAGTATTGAACTTTAGAGCTGCAATGAGATTCAAAGACTTGAGCAAGAGGTACAAATTCAAAAGTGAAGATGGAAGGTATTTGGTTGGCTTCAGGTTGGAGTGGGGGAACACAAGAGCATATCCAGGTGCCCCTAACTTGCTAGAAAAGTGACCCTTTATGGTGAAGAGTTCATATTCTGAGAGCAGACTCAAAGGCTGAAATGCATAGCTACCCTTTATGCTCAACTTATATTTCTGGGGAATTAAGAGTTCCCTAGAGATCTCTACAATTGTCCAAAGACCATATGACATTTCTGACCTTTGACTCCTGACTTTACATACCATCAGACTATCTTATTGTGACTAGTGCTTGCACTTCCCAGTTAAAGGGACTGCCAGATTACACTGTCATTTATATGTTTAATAAGCAACTTTTAAAAAAAGATAAACATCTGAACCATGAATCGAATAATCTGATTCTGGTCCAGTCTTTTTTAAAAGATAATCCCACATCTTTTGTATTAAGTGTTTTTGTAATTATAGGGGATAAATCACGACTAAAATAATTTGATTTAAAAATCTCTGACAAGAAACAATCTCTTTTTGAGATATTTTTAAGACTTGTTTAAACTTTGACAATACTCTAAGCATATAATGAAATCTATACAGTCTTTGCAATCCTGGGCTAAACTTAGAATACATTCAGTGGATTATGCAAAATTTTGCTGTGGTCGCTGGGCCATTGGTTAGAAGGCACAAAATATAGCAGTTATAGATTATCATAACCTTTTCAGATTAAACACTGTTGGTTCAAATCAAAGGTTCTCAAATCAATGAAGTTTGAATACAAGGTAAAAATAGAAACTGTTATTTGAATTATGCATTGTGTATATTTTAAGTTAAATGCCATTGGCAAATCTCTCAGATGTTTAATCGTGTGCAATCTGGGAAACACAAATATTTAATTTCACACTTTCATGTGTTCTTTTTTCTTCTTTCTATAATACTGAGTTCACAAATGGGGAACTTACCTTTATACAATGTTAGTTTTTATTTCAGCATATTTTGGTGTACTACATTTTAATAAAACCTTGTAACATCAAAAGTTATACTTAAGGGAAAACTTTAAGGTTCTAGATGATAAAATTTTCCCTTTCTTTCCTAAGTGAATCAAAGTATGCTTACTATTTTAATAGAACAATCCCCCCCTTTTTAAAAAAAATTTAAGAGTATATTCGGGAAAATTGCAAACAAGTAATACTTTACAACAGTCTTCTCATCCTCTAGCCTAACTTTGCAAAATTTGCCTACAACTCAATCTGAGAATCTAACACATTTGCATTAGAATGTATTTTAGAAGAATACTTAACAGCGCCGAGGAGACTCGGATTTCATGCTGTATTTCCCTGTAGTAACAGGTGACATGATAACACAATTATGTAGAATTGCAAGTCTATAGCTACACGTGAAAAATCGTCCCTTCTCTATTCGGAAACAAATGATTAATCAGCCTTCCATCATCAGTTGACCCCCAGACTGCCTGATCCACACACACACAAAAAAAGCACAGGCACTGAGCACATTCTGCTGCAAGGGGACGGAAATCCCAAACTTTGCAAAAGCACCTAGTGCGTTTTCTCCAGACTTCTCGGCAACAACTTGCAAGGCTCAGCGGGGCGAAGGTTCTGGGTTGGGGGACCCGGGGCAGAGCCAAGTCTGATTTCACTTCGCCTGTGCAACCGAGTGAGTGCCTTTGAGTCCTAACGGTGATCCCCCGGCCCCTCTTTTTCCATCTGTACAATAAAGGACAAGTAAAGTGAGCCCTAGGAATGTGCGTGTGCGTGGTTGAGCTGGAGGCAAAGTGAATCCCATCCCAGCGCCTCGGGTCGAGGGCAGGATCCCCAGCCCTGGCGGGACTACTCACCGCTGCTGGTAGGAGGTGATGCCCTGGACGTTCTGCGGGGTGCCGTTGGCCGCGGCGCCGACCCTCCCCATGCCCGCGCCGGTAGGGACCCCCGCGGCCGCCCCGCCGGCCGCCGCGGCCGTCACCTGCACGCTGAAATCCGGGAAGATTCGGATCATCGCGGCGGCTTCGGCCCCCGGGCGCGGCGGCTCTGGGTGCAGGCAGGCAGGGGCTCTGGCTGGGGCTCGGGCAGCGGGCGGCGGCGGCGGCGGCAGCAGTGCGAGCGGCGGCGGCGGCGGCAGCGGCGGAGCCAGGCACCAGCCTGCAATCCCATTAGTGAGCCGCGGCCCCTGTGCGCGGCGGAGAGGCGCTTTGATGTGCGCGCAGCGGACTGGGGTGGAAAGGGGGGCCCGCGAGAGCCGGGAGGAGGTGCGGGGGGCGTGCGCGGGACTTGCAAACAGCGAAACGTGTCAGGGTGGGGCCTTTTCCCCCCTCTTTTGGGTGGCGGCGATGCCCCCCTCCTTGCAGGATGTGGCTCTCACTGGCTGCTCCGGCTGCGCCGCGCGAGCCCAGCTGAAAGAAGAAGGGGAGGGGGTGGTGGTGGAAGGATGCACCCGGAGCTTGGCTAAGGACTTGGCCGGTGCAAGGGAATGATGGGCGACGGATAGGGCCTTTCTTTCCCGCGCCCTTGCTCACACGCACACGCATGCACACGCATACACAAACATGCATACACACACACACACCCCACTTTCGACCAAAGTGCAAGAGGGGAGTCGTGGGATCTCTCCTCTTTTCTCCTAAGAAAACAGCTCTCTCCAGGCGGACTCGCGCCTCCCGCGTCTTCCAGCACCCTGGATGGACTCCAGTCCTTAGTGTGTGCCGGAATGAGGGCGCAGAGTCTTCCTCCCCGGGCGGGAACCCACTCTGATCTTCTACTGCACCCACCCCAGGGAGCGCGAAGGCTGCCAACGGCAAGTTGTGCTTGCTGGAGAACTTGGTGCTTAGGGAACCGGGAGAGTGTGAAAAGGCGGGGGGGCGAGGGGACGCTGAGAATTCGCTTTTGTGCGAGCAGTTTTCCCTTTCCTAAGAGTGTGGGGGGGTGGACTTCCAAGCTCAGGGGAAGCAGGCAGTTGGCCTTGACCACGCTGGAGCGGTGGGGGGCTGGAAGTACATTTAGAGACTCGGTGGCTCCCCTCCCCCAGCCACTCCATCACCCAACTCCATTCACCCCTTTGGAACGACTGGACCCTAGGAGCCACCACGGAGCGAGCGGAACTCTGCACATCTCCACCAGCGGGGAAACAAAAAGAGAAAACACGTGCGTTCATTTCTTGGCATCTCCCGGGAGACTTCTGCACAGGGGCACGGCAGAATTTCTTTCGGGGTGAGGGGGCCTGCCTCCCCGGCCCCCACTGCAACTCGCACTCCTGCGCGGGCTGCTGAGAGGTGGCTCCTTTCTGCCACCCCTTTGGCCCAGGACCCCCGTTGCTTTACTCCCTTCCCCTTCCACGTGGCTCTATCACAGAGCCGCTAAGCGCAACCCCGGCGCGGCACCGGGCTGGGACTCCGCTGGTCTGGCGCGCCCCTCCACGCCCCGCTTTGCAGGATCTTGCTGCTGTGCGTGTCCCCTCGCTGCCGCTCCCCATCACCCCCCTCTCCCGCGGCGTGACACCCGAGCGAGGCAGCCTGGGGACTCCTGGCTCCGCGCCCGCCAAGCCGTCCCCAAGTTGGACTGTCTGTCTTCCCGCGCACTTGGCGCGCTGCTGGCGAGACACCTGCTTAATTAACCCTTGGAGCAGCCCGGACCACGGCGGGCTCGGGAATTAGGGAAGATGGTGTGGAGTGGGGGGAACCCCGCGGGGCAGGGCCGATTGATTGGCCAGAAGTTGCGACCAAGAGGGCACCTCCCGTTCAGTCCCGCGTCCCCCGCGCGTAAACTGGGAGTCTCCAGCCTGGCCGAGACGCACCCCCTAGGCGTCCCATGCGCCTTCGTGGCTCCACGGAAACACCAAGTCACACAAAGGCCGGGGCTCCCAGGCAAAGAGGGGGGGGGCGTCCCCAACGCTCCCTCTAAACCATGTCCGTTTCCGGAGGCGCCCCCCCTCCCCGCAAGAGCGCGGAGACCCCGCTCTGGCTGGCGGGGGCCACAGCGCAGCTGCGTTTCCGTTCTCCTCTCAAAGAAAACGCTTTGGACTGCATGTCACACCAGGAGGTAGGAAAGTGCCCCGTCCCGTCCCCCACGTGTTGCACGGAAGACGCATGGCAATGAGTCTTGGCAGCAGGCGCCAAGGAATGAGGGGTACACCCGAGGAGTTCCGACGCCCCTCCTTTCGAGCAGCGGTCATTTTCTCACTTGATGGCGTTGCATCTGGACCTACTTATTTGGAAGCCAAACTCAAGGGCATTGAGTCGGGCGGTGGCTGGGCATTGGGGGGAGATCCCGGGAGCCCTGGGGAGCAGCGCTTCTTTGTCAGAGGCTGATCTCCATTTGATCCTGCCTCCCACTCATCCTAAGACTCCACTCGGGCGGTGCTGACCCGCTGGTGGTCTGATTGCTGGCTCGGCTCCCACCTCGCCTCCTCAGCTCCAACCCCCCAGGAGTTTTTTTTTTTTTTTTTTTTTTTTTTTTTTTTTTTTTGCGATGTTCCTGCTTTCCAGTTGAAAGGCTCTGGGGAGGTCATGCCAGTCATGGGGAGGTCAGAGATGTTTTATGGGCTGGAGAAAGTTCTCTGCAGAGGTAGGACAAGGCTGGTGGTACTAGATGCCAAAGGAAACCCAGTATATGGCAGAGGAAAGAATCTAAAAAAAAAAAAAAAAAAAAAAAAAAAGAAGCCCAGATGCTGGCAGCGACTTTCTCTAAGTCTGAGCGGGTCTGAATGATTGGACCGCTGTGTGGTGGCGCTGTGCCGGCCATCTGAGATCTAGGTCGCACAGTGAATAAAAGGCTGCCAGCGAGTGACTCCTACTCCACATGTCCTTCCACTCCAGTCATAGGATGCAGGGCTCCTAGCTAGCTTTGGCTGATGCAGAGGCACTACCAGTGTGCCAAAGGATGCCAAACGAGGGAAACCCTCTTTGGCCCAAAGAGCCAAATGCTTAGGAAATTGCTTTTTCCTTTCAGCACAAGCAGCAGTGGATTAGATATACAGACTAGACTTTGTCTTCATTCTTCTTTGTCTCTTTACCAACTGTATGAAAAGTCTTGTCATTATCTTTTTAGTTACTTATTCTACAGCATGATTAGAAGTAGGTGGTTCTGCAAGTGATTCTGGAACGTCCAAGTGGCAAAAATTATGCTAATAAATAGAATATATTGTTTAAAATTAGGTATGCCGGGATGATTTCAGTACTTTGTGCTATTTAAACTAGAGTTCAATGAGCACCTTCAACTTCAAGGTTCTAAGCTTTCAACTGCCCATATTTGAGAGAATTAATGTGACTTCTGCCCTCAGAAAACTTCTTTCTTAAAATGGAACTGCACAAAATACTCAAAGGAGACTTGCACAGGAGGTTACCTTAAATATATATTTTTGGTGCTGAAAAATATTTTGTTCTTTATATGTATAATTTTGTAAGTTTGGTTTGTATGCATGAGAGAGTCCGATTGGATCTGCTTTTCTCCATGTTCATTAAAGTCCTTAAGCAAAGTTTAAGTTTATTCACTCATTAGTAATTCTGATTTCATTACTCTTTTCTTTCAGTTAAAATCTTTACATGATGGCAGCTGTTTTGAAATATTTTGAAAGTTGCTTTGGCACTTGTTCAACCAAAAGGGTTTCAGTGAACATTAAACTGTGTACTTTCTCGTTTTATACCACCCATCTACATATCAGTGAGTTAGAAATACAGAAAAAATTTTTATGACGCTTAACTCTGAATACATATGCATGTGCTATATACACAGCAATCACAGTTACATATTAACAGTGTCATTCTTGTCGCTGTCCAACTGTGACATTTGCTCGTATAATAATTTTTTCCTGAAAATTAATTTAAAGTTAGAGTTACATGGTTTGACTTTTGAGTTTTTATCACTTAATGTAGAAGCTGCCAATGACAGGTAAGAGAGCAGAATAACAAAACTGGATGGCATCTACTTTTGACTTTACTTCAGACTGCTATTTAAGAAAATACAATAGCATACAGAGATCAGCATAAGATAAAGCAAAATTAAAAAATGGAAATACCATATATAATGAATAAGGCAAGAAAGGTTTTATCTGAAATGTTGTATTCTGTTTAAGTGATCCTGTTTTATAAGGAATATTTCCTATTGAAATGTTTCATGTGCATTGACAGTCATTGCAAAGATGTCCTTTTATTGCAGGAAGAAACAAAAATAAAATTCTATATCACAGAAGAAATGTTTAAACTCTATATAAGGGATAAATATTTCAGTTTAGCCATTTTTTTATTTTTGTCTCTTCAATTCAAATTGAAGTTATACTCTGTTAAGTTTGCCATGCTATTAATTTGTCCTCATTATTTCAAAGCAAAACTATGTCAGAAGATTAAAAAGAACAACAAGACTTACAATATAATCTGTTTTTTTATATTCTAGAAGAGAAATGAAGGAATTGAAATACTATCTAACAAAGTATTTATGTGTATATCCATGAATAATATATATGAAGAATACTGAAGTTTTTCATATCAATACTACAATAGTAGAATTGACAGAGTTTATATATATATAGCTAGGAAGAGAAAATGTTTAATTAAAAGAAAGAAAAAACCTTTAGCTATTTTTTAAATTCAATAGCAGGAAATAATAGAGAAGAAACTGTTTTGAAACATTATGAATAGGAAAGGCCTCAGAATTCCACATTTTTGGTTAAAACAGAAACATATCACAATGTTATTCTAAAGCAGGTGCATATATATAATATAAATAAATTAAAATTTGCAAAATAGCAAAATACTCCCAACATATTTCAAAATCAAATTCCTTTTCAACAACAATTGAAATGTTTTAGATTGAATTTTTCATGATAGTTAATTTGATATTTGATGTTTTAATTTATAGGAAACCATTTTTAACATACCATTAATCATACAAGAGTTTGGAAGTTTTAGTTTGCTCCTTCTTTATAATTTTGTGTGTTTTTTTAGATTGCCAGGCCCAATGAACTCTTCATTGAATTTTCTTTCTGTAATTCAGTGCCAGGCAGATAGAAGAAGTGATTAACTGCTTGGGATTATGTCATTTTAAAACTTAAAATAGCATAATTATCATTTACATTTTTCATTTGTGATTATAAAAGTATTTCATAAACTTACCAATTAGAAAAATCAAACAAATTATTTTACTATGCTTCATGTTATTATATTAAGGAGTTATATATAGTCTGAGAATAATAACCTGTATTTTTAGTTGGATCCACAACCAACTGTTATCATTTATCATTGATGCTCCAGGGACCAACCTGTGGGGGACTGAATCCAGGACTTCAACATGCAAAGTTTGTATTTCAGTTCTTTGAATCATCTCTTTGACCCCATAATCTGCATTTCTAATGGGATCCTAGGTAATATGGATGCAGTTGTTCAGCAAGCACCACATAGGGGAAACAAGTGTCTCAGAGTGAGGGTTAAAGTGGAAGGTCTATACTGAAAAACTAAATTTCACACTTTTTACCCTCTTGAGTAGACACTTTAGTGGCCAGGGACAAGTTATTTAAGCTCTGCCATCTTTAATGACCAAATATGGTATTAATTCAATCCATTTAAAAAATATATTTATCTTGTGTGATGGAAATTCAGATATATTTTCTTCCTTGAGGGAGTCAAGAGTTTATTAGTAGCAGAGAAAAGAAATGTAGGTAAAGAAATAAATTGCAATAAAGTGTCCTAAAGGCAAACATACATTGCTTTGTAACACACACACACACACACACACACACACACACACACGGCATGGGAAATGGGGAGCAAAACTAGATGATAAAAGTAATACAATATAGTCAAGAGCATAGGGTGACAGTCATACATTCAGCTTTGACTACAGTTCTAAGATTTATATGCTGAGTTTATTCTGACAATTTGTTTATTTTCCACAAACCTCAGTTATTTTAACAGTAATAATATCGTTATCAAGAATTACAGTAGGTATTAATTGACAAACTGTGTAAAGTGTTTAGTAGTGCCCAATTTATATAATTTATCAATGACAGGTACCCTTCAGTATGAAATTTTGGGCTTTATTCTTAGTTTTTTAAAATAAATAAGGGTAGAAAAGCCTGTATATTTTTCACCAGGGTTTTTCTTAATAAAATGATTCACAAATATTTTTCCAATCTCATTTACATCTTTAACATTTAGTTAAAAATTATACTTTTGAGAGCTGGAGTGGTGACACAACAGTATAGCATTTGCCTTGCATGCACTAACCTAGGACAAACTGCGGTTCGACCCCCCAGCATCCCATATGGTTCCCCAAGCCAGGAGTGATTTCTGAGCACATAGCCAGGAGTAACCCTTGAGCATCAACGGTGTGCCCCAAAACAAAACAAAATCTATGCTTTTAGATAAGTATCAATATTCTTTGTCATTATATCAATGCACAACAAATAACATCTTTTTGTTTTGTTTTGTTTTTTGGGTCACACTCAGCAGTGCTCAGGGATTACTCCTGGCTCTACGCTCAGAAATTGCCCCTGGCAGGCACAGGGGACCATATGGGATGCCGGGATTCAAACCACCTTCCTTCTGCATGAAAGGCAAATGCCTTACCTCCATGCTATCTCTCCAGCCCCCAAATAACATCTTATAAGTTAGGTAGAATGTGGAATTAAGAAACTTTATGGAACTGAAATAGCTCATGGTAAAGTTCATCCTAGCATGTATGTGATACTGAGTTCAAGCCTTAATGATGCATGCCCCCTCCATCATCACCAGGTGATATATTCCATGAGTACAATTGGCCCATGACAACAGAAATCACAAATCTGGGTCCAAACTTATCAAACCTGTACCACTGGGCTGAACGTTGCTAGGACTGACCTCTGGACCAAGAACACTGGATATGAATCCTTTAAAAAGCCTAAAGTTAAAAAAGTGTAAAATCTTCATGCTCTATTCAATGAAATTCATTAGAGCAATAGTTCTCTCCAACCCACACCATGCATGGCATTGTACAATCATGTGGGCATCATTTCAAAACATTAACTGGAATTTTCCAAAGGTTGACAGTACACAGTATTAAAATATGTTTGTTAATGCACAACCATTGTGACTGGTAAAGTGTCATATAATGGAAAACTGTCTCATTATGAGAGATACAAACAAACTACAATTCTAATTTTTACCTGACAACTAAAATATAATGATAGGCAACCAAACACTGTGAATTGTATATTTAAGTTACACCTTATACACTTAAAAAAATGTCTGACAAATAATCCATATGAACAATTGATTTGTGAGGCATTTATTTTCAAGTATGAAGTATTCATGAAAATATTGGCTAGTTTAGCTTGTAACTTAATAATGGAATTTATAATTTTATAAAACATTCATACATATACAAAAAAAAGTCTTTGTATTGAGCTAGACCCGGCTAGAGGATGATTCTAAGGGCTATAGCATATACTTTGCATGTAGAGAGCCCAAAGTCCATTCTGACATTTCTTGGTTCCCTGAGCACCTCTGGGAGTACCCCTCCTCTCATAGGGCTTTGTACAGACCTTTTTCATCACAAAGAATATTTTAAAGTTATGTGTTACAGGGCAGATATTAATAAGTTATTGCTCTTACTGTTTTACTAAGAACATTCTCAAAGGAAAGTAGGAGGTTTTACTGTGAGTTTGTGGCAGAGGAGATTGCAGTGATACCAACACAGTCTGACTCTAATACCTGGAGTCATGCTAATATTGCCTCAGTAATTTTCACATGATTGCTCTTATAGCAACAGTTCATATATTCATTGTGAATTATGACTAATACCTGATTCATGTTTTACAAGATTTTGAGCCTAAGAATACCCTGTGATTTACTGTTTCTGTTGACTTAGGGGCCTTACTTTTCAGTGCTTGTGGGCTTTTTTTTAATTCTTTATTTGGGGATCACTCCTGCTGGTGCTCATGGGACTATGTGATGTTGGGGGTGAAATCTTGCATGCCTGCATGTGAAGTATATACTCCAGCCCTTTAAACTATCTCCTGGATGAGTCACTTTGCTTTATTTGTTTATAGGTCACACCTGACTTGTTAGTCTTTTTTTAATTCTATGTCCAGGAATCATACCTGGGGGGTCATTGGGATACCAATTGGGGTTGCAAGGATCAGAAAAAAAATTTTTCCTTTTAAATTTTATTAAATTTTTATGTTTTAATTTTTAGTCCATACCCCACAGTACTCAGAGTTTACCCTTACTTCTGGCTCTGTGCTCAGGGACCATGGGAAGGTTTGGAGAGTTGGGGATATTTTCTGTAAAATTGTGGTTGACTTATTCATAATTCTAAAGATATTGATTTGTATGAATCTCATGAATATATACATTTTTATGCTAAGATTCAGATAAAGGGTATATTTTTGAATAATTAAAGTACCCAATGTTAAAGATATAGGATCAGGAACTTAATTTTTCTCTATTCTACAAGAAAGATGTGAGAACACAGAAATGAAATACTGTAGAAGGATTTACATAGATATAACTTCGGAGACACCCAAATAGTGCTAACAAGGTTGGGGGCCATTTTCAGTAACACTCAATATGGTATTACTGGGATCCAGTAGTGTGGGGGCTGCAAGGCCACCCTGGTAATGCTCAGGGCACCATGCACTGCTGAGAACAAAACACATATATATGCTCCGGCTTCTTGAAACAGCTTCTTGATCCTAAATATAATCTTTAGTCATATGTTCAAAATGTCTATGAGTAAATCATTGCACTGTTTTTAAGGAAACTGAATACATTTTATTTATTGTTTTGTTGTTGTTGTTTTTTGGGTCACACCCTGTAGTGATCAGGGGCTACTCCTGGCTCTATGCTTAGAAATCTCCCCTAGCCTGGCAGGCTCGGGAGATCATATGGGATGCCAGGATTCGAACTACCATTCTTCGGCATGCAAGGCAAACACCCTACTGCTGTGCTATCTCTCCAGCCCCTCTAGGTCTCTTTTAACATGGGAAACAAATTGGAATATTGTGAAAAGCATCATTACTTTCACAAAGTCCACAATATAGAATAAGGAGGGAAATGTATGTTATTTATGAACTGATGATAATTAATTTTATTTAAGTACCCTGGACAGCTGCTCAACAAAGAGCCCAAATTGGTGGATACATCAGTCTTCAAAAGTTAAATCACCACTTGCTATTAGTGATTCATAATCAAAGTCATATCTCAAAGACGATCAATTACTGAATAATTAATCATTTAATATATAAATTTAAATAATCCCAACTGTCAATGTATATAAGATTAAAAATCTTGAAGAAGTTTCTTGACTGATATATTTACAGAAAGAAGTTTTCATTGTATCTCAGGGGAATCTAGAAAGGATGTTTGTCAAAAAAACGTTATTTGTGCATCTTATGCAGTAAATACATTATCTTAACTGTTTTTAATGTTACTTATATTGACTAAAAAAATAATCTCTTCTGAAAAGTACTTTGTGTTACCATTAACTATAAAGCTGAGAAAGATTCATTGAGTTGTAATTTGCTATATATAAGGAAAATATAATAATTGTTCATTATTCTGAAAGTCTGGAAGTTTGCTCATCTTGAAGAACGATACAAACCACTTTTCTGGAAATTTCCCTATTGTAAATATTCTTGTCTTATATTTTATATTAAAAATATTTTTAGGGCCTGGAGAGATAGCACAGTGGCGTTTGCCTTGCAAGCAGCCGATCCAGGACCAAAGGTGGTTGGTTCGAATCCCGGTGTCCCATATGGTCCCCCGTGCCTGCCAGGAGCTATTTCTGAGAAGATAGCCAGGAGTAACCCCTGAGCACTGCCGGGTGTGGCCCAAAACAAAAAACAAACAAACAAAAAAAACATTTTAAAAAAGAAATACTAAATGTTCTATGAAGTCACCTCAACTTTATGTGATTAAGCTTAAATAATTAACTACTTATACAGTACAGAATTTTTTCTCTCATAACTTTGGAAGTTATTGATTTAAGACAGATGTGCTCTACTCAGGTACCTATATATGTATTTTAATAATCTGGTACTAGTTAG
Organism: Suncus etruscus; assembly: GCF_024139225.1. Taxonomy (NCBI): domain Eukaryota; kingdom Metazoa; phylum Chordata; class Mammalia; order Eulipotyphla; family Soricidae; genus Suncus; species Suncus etruscus. Next base: position 55,876,778 of record NC_064849.1, read on the forward strand.
GCACTAATATAGGACTTCTAACCACATTCTTTATGGATACTCTTTTAACTCTAATATAAACGAGAGAGATATATAAGTATTCTCAATTACTTATGACTGTTTATATATTTATAGACAGATAACTTCATACGCTGCAACATAAATGTCTGGAACAATTAGAGAAAGAGAGAAGACAATTAAAATAGCCTTTATACCTTGATTGTTGGAAGCTATAAGACTTAGAGAGCAATATGGAGTCTCTGATGCCTGAGAAGTCAAAGGCCTGTGTATGTGACAGGCTGCTGGTGGTGCTTCTCCCATGAACCTAAAAGAAAGAGCTGACCATAAAGAGAGCCATTAACAGAGGTTAATGGTTAAGCAAGAACAAACATGCTATGTAAAGGCTACAAGTTAAGATTAGATCTGTAGCACTGTTAACAGAATAGAGCACCCCAGGACCACTTATAGTAAATGTATAACTCGCTAAAAAAAAACCCTGACATATTTGATGTATGGGAATGTTACGGTGGAAAAGTACTGAACCACACCTTCCCCTCTTTTGTCTGAAAACGTGCTCATGCTATATAAACTAGCCCCCTCCTATAATAAATTGGCTTTTGATCAGAACACTGTCTTAAGCTCATTATTTTCCCAGCCTCTTCTCTTCTAGGTCAGATCCTCTTCGTGACTTACGAATAACTTCATGACTCCCCAAGTCTCCTGCTGGCAGGGGTCCCAGGGTGTCGCAGGTGGCACCCAGACGTGGGGCACGAAGCATGGACCACCGACCGGATGGCATCACGAAGCGAGTCTCGAGAGCCTGATCATAAGACACCTGTAAGACCCAAATTTGGGCAGGGTGCAGATAGGTTAGCCTAATAGTAGCTACTAAAGCTGCCGTCCCATTGTCCCGGCAGTTATGGGGACTTCTTTATTTAAGGAGGAAGCCTTCATTAAAAACATCAAAAAGACCCTGGGTGAAAGAAAAATTAAAGTAAAAAAGAAGGATCGTATAAAATTTTTTATTTGTATACATGATATCTGTCCCTGGTTTGTGGTCACCAGGCCTTGGATTGTCTCCAGTACTTGAAAACAAATAGGAGACGAGTTAGCTGAACACTATAGTAAATATGGCAAAGAAGGAAATAAAAATATTATACAATTTTATTGGAGTATTCTTAGCCAAATTGTAACCGGGGCAGAATTAGACCCAATTAAGAGCCCCCTTAAGAAAGAAATAATAGAAAAAGCAGAGGCGCATATTGAAATGGCATCCTGAAGTCAGTCTAGAGCAAGTAACACTTCTAAAAAATCTATAAATATTATACTACATGTTGAACCTTCTAAAGGATTTTATCCCATCATGGCTAGCACCACCAGCAGCCTGTCACGTACACAGGCCTTTGACTTCTCAGGCATCAGAGACTCCATATTGTTCTCTAAGTCTTATAGCTTCCAACAATACCTTTTGTTTATTATTTTCATATAAATAATTGACCATATGCATTTTCCTATAAGAAACAATGGACTATATTACCATCAATCAAAGAATAAATAGTGATTTTCCTACCTTAAATATATAATTTAACAATAATTTTCCATAAAATAAAGCGAGTTTTTCAACTTTGATATGACATTCATTTAGTTGTGACTTAAAATGGTTGTAATAGGCTAGTTCAGTTAGAAGTACTGATAGAAATATAAGGTTTTTCCTCCCCTATGGAAAATGATAGCAATAGTACAGATCAATGATTTCCACAGGTTGGTTACCAGATCATAATCCTTATTATCAATTGCTTATTATGTAAATACTAATATAAGGATTGCCATCTGGTAACTTGTTATAATTCAAATTCTTGTCCTTTCTGGATAGTACAAATACTCTAATCAGTAGAACCATTAATCTATATTTTAATATATCCTTCTGGTCATTTTGATGTACCCTGAAGCTTGAGCATCACCATCATAGATAATTATTAGTAATCAAGAAACAGCATTGTAGATAAAATAATATGTTTTAAAAATGCAGAAAAGGTATCTCTACTCCTACGTTCATTGAGGCACTATTCAAATAGTCAGAATCTGAAAACAACTCAAATGCCCAAGAACAGATCAGTGGACTAACAAAACTGGTACAGCTACATAATGAAATACAATGCAGCTGTTAAGAAAAAAATGAATTCATGAAACTGTCTATGTTTATGGACATAGAGAGTATCATGCTCAGTGAAATGAGTTAAGAAGGAGAGGAACAGGGGCCTGTGCAGTGGTGCAAGCAGTAAGGCGTCTGCCTTGCCTGCGCTAGCCTAGGATAGAATGCAGTTCAATTCTCTGTCATGCCATATAGTCCCCCAAGCCACGAACAGTTTCTGAGCGCATATCCAGGAGTAACCCCTGAGCGTCACCAGGTGTGGCCTAAACAAAAAAAAAAAAAAAAGGAGAGGAATGGTCACACGCATTTGTGGAATAAAGAAAAAAGAAAAAATATAGTAATAATGCCCAAAGACAATAGAAACAAGTACCATGAGGACTGGTTCGTGATAGGAAGCTTGCCACGGGTGGCAGTGTGGTGGTGGAGTGGTGTACTGTGTTTGTGCAGTTAGGACAGAGAAGGGACCAGTATGACAATAGTTGGAAATGATCGCTTTGGATAAGAAGTGGGTGCTCAAAAAAGGTAAATTGATATGCATGATACACTTTCAGTAATGTTATTGCAAGCCACAGTGCCTAAGAGGGAAAAAAGAGAGAAGAAAACTGTCTACCATGGAGGCAGATAAGGTTGGGGGGCAGGAGATAAACTGGACATTGGTGATTGGACATTGCACTGGTGAAGGAATAAACATTGAGTTTCATGACTTAAACTTTAATTATGAATAACTTTCTAACTATATATTTCACAGTGATTCAATTAAACAAACAAATTAATTTTAAATGTTCAAAAAATTTTAATATTCAAGCAAAATTGTCTTTCATTGGATTTCCTAAGAAATTCATGTCATGGAGTTTATCTTGTGAAAAGAAAAAAGCAAGAACCATGTATTCTTTTAAAGTCTCAAAATTTGATCCTGGGGAGATAGTTCAAAGTGCTAGAAAACAGGTTTTGGATGTGAGAGTCCCCACATTTACCCCTCAACACTGCGGTGTGTGACCCTGCTGATCCACAAGCATTAGTGGTCTTAAGTGTCACTGCATTTCTAGGATCAAGTGCTGAACCTGCAGGTGCAAAAAGTTAATTCGAGTATTTCTGAGAGCAGATCCTGGGTTCCCTAACTATTTTTGAGGTCAAATATATGCTTATATAATCAAATCTTCAAAACACATTTAAATTATCACAAATTTGTAAGTTTCGCAAAAAAAAAAATAGGAAAAATTTTAAAGCAACCAAAGTCCTATTACTTTTCTAGTTACTTCTACAGCTTTGGAAAAAGTCAGGAATACATTCCAAAGACTCAAGCTCTGGTAAGCAGAAAGTGAAGAAGGAGTGAATGCAGAGATACCATAAAGGTACGTTAGTGGGCTGACTTTCCTACCTGGAGGGCCAGGAGGAACAGATCCTGTTCAATATGTAGGAGGCCAGAGAGCAGGATTGGTTTGTTAAAGCTGTCATTGAGATTAGAGTTTCCCGAAGCTCCTGTCCTAACATCAAGTCAATTTCTTGCTAAACTCATTCTCATTTTAAATAGGAAAAAGATTAGACTGTTGAATGCTTGGGGAAAAATATAAAACTGGCTGGTAGGCAAGCTTTCTTTTTTAAAAGAAAAATTCTCACAGCCTTCTGAATTCAAAGATAGCTTAATAAAAGTAACAGAAGAGACTGAAGCTAGACAGGATGAGGTGGGGGTGGCAAGCAAGAAAAAAGGAATCCAGATCCCCCCTGAAATCAGTGTTCCCTAAGCATCCGTGAAAGAAAAATATCTTCAAAGTTCTGCTAGAGGTGTCAACGAGTCAGAGGACTCACAATTAATTCAGGATAATATTTGGAACACTTACCTTTATAATAATATGGGAAATTACATAAGGAGGCACAGCTACACTTACACTGAATGGAGCCATTTTTTCTTACACATACATGGATGCCTTTCTCAGTGAAAGAAAACATCCCTCCCAGAGAACTTGTACAAGACAGAGTGGAGATGGAACAAAGACCACTTTCTATCTCCATGCCAATGTAAAAGGAAGGGGGAAAAAAAGACTCATAAGGAGGAAATGATCACCTGCAACTCACCCCAGAGCTGTATCTGCACTATGGATTTGAAAAAATACGGCTATGTTGACAGGTACTGAAACAGAGTTTGCAGTGCAACTGATTAGCTGAAAGGGGCACTGGTGAACAGTTTCCATCAAATAAGCTAGAAGAAAATTCAAGTCCTCTTATTAAAGCAGATGAGCAACATAGACTTGTCGAACCCAGAGTCTTGATCAAGCCAGTTAGTGATTGTGCCTGCTACTAAATGCTAAGGTAAAGAGAGTTATGTAAAATGTAAGAAGCTGGAGAATGTGTATGGAATGAGCCTATCTAAGAATTACTCTGAAATGGAGAGAGGAAGCTGTGCAGACCAAGATACAAAGCATATTTGGGGGGGGGGTCACACCTGGTGATGCTCAGGGGTTACTCCTGGTTATACGCTCAGAAATCGCTCCTGGTTTGGGGGATCATATGGGACGCCGGGGAACGAACCATGGTTCATCCTAGGTTAGTGTGCACAAGGCAGATGCCTTACTGCTTGCACCACCGCTCTGGCCCCCAAACCATATTTTTTGAAAGGAATACGAAGGGAACTAGAATTGGTCAGGAAGAGTTTCAGGTTGTAAAGTATCACAGAGTGAGGGTGTATTCCCACGGAATTCCACAGTGGGCAGAAGTGGTCAGTCCCTGATACCCCAACTGCACTCTTTCCTTGAAATCATTCTTTAAAAACAGTCAGGAGTGTGTTCTTAGTCCAAAAGCTGGGAGTTATCTTGAAGGCCCAACTATTCAACAATGTGGTCCTCATGTTTGAATGGCAAGTTCATGCTGAAAAGAAGAACAAAATAATCTCTCTATCAGGTGGCCATCCACATTCCCTGTGTCCTGCTGATATTCATGGATATTCAGGCAAAGCTCCCAAATTACTCTGTGGGCAAGTTCTCTCTCTGGCGTTCCTCTCCATTTCTCTCTCCAGTTTAGTCACTTTCACATAGAAGACTTTATACAAGCATGGTGGATTATAGGCCGTCTGGGAGTGTGGGGTATGCTAGGGCATAATCTTTCTCCATTAGGACCAAGAAGAGTCACTGAATATTAAACAAACAAACAAAGACCTCATCACATCACATTTTAAATTCCAATCCTAGGCTTTTAAAAGAAAGTTAGTGGAAGTTAGCAACATATCAAAGGTCAGAGAGCCACTCCGTGGCAAATTCCTTGAGATTCTCTGCCTTCAGATTTCTAGACCAAAGCTCTTTTACTGGGTTACATCTGTAAAAATGTGAGGAACAAAAATTGTAAAATTGTAAAATTTACAAGCAACAAAATCAGCTAATGCTTATTTAGCATTTAATGCCACTAATTCTGGAAAATGTGACTATCAAGAGCAGGTATTCATGTGGGCTTCACAGTATAATTTTTAGCATGACTTAAAGGAGAATAAAATCCAAACATAGTTTTTGAGCAACATACTTAAAAATGTTCTTTCTCTCTTCAACACATTTCTATTTATTAGAACTTATTGGTAAAATTCAGAATGTTGTAAAAGAAAAATGATTTTTGAAAAACTAAAATGAACTTTTTCAAATGTCCTAATATTCAGTTGTAAAGTTTAGGGACACTCATCTATTTTGAGATTATTTCTTTTTGCTTTTTTTTTTAAATAATTTTTATTGTGTCCTTTCTCCTTTTTATAAAGTATTCTTATAGCAGATTAAAGAATACAATGTATTCTTGTATTTTAAATATTAAATTTAAAACTAAATATTTGAGTGATGATTGAGTCCACATAAAATATCTTATGGAATAGGTGAAATATTTAGTAATTAACTCACAATTTTTTCTTTTCTAGTAAAAATGTATAAAACAACCGGGGTTTTATATTTTGGAGATTTATTTATTTATTATTTACATAAATATTATTTTATTTCTGTGTGTGTGTGTGTGTGTGTGTGTGTGTGTGTGTGTGTGGTTTTGTGCCATTCCTGGCAGTGCTCAGAGCTTAACTTGCACTCAGGGATCACTCCGGGTGGTACTCAGCGAACCATATGAAGTTCTGGGGATCAAACCTAGGTTAGCCAAGTACCCTAATCATGTGTACTATCATCTTGGCCACTATTTCTAATTTTAAAAGGTATCCAGGCTTTTTTGTTTTGTTTTGTTTTTGTTTTGGAGTCACACCTGGCGCTCAGGGTTACTCCTGGCTCTGCGCTCAGAAATCACTCGTGGCAGGCACAGGAGACCATATGGGATGCCGGGATTCAAACCACGGTTCTTCTGCATGCAAGGCAAACTCTCTACTTCCATGCTATCTCTCTGGCCCAGGCTTTTTTTTTTATGTATGCCAGATTTTTTTTATATTCTTGATCTTCATAGCAGATCTTGATCTTCATAATGAAAGCAAAACTGTGGTTAATCATATGTTTACCACAGTAGTAGTTATCAATTTTATACTCTGAAAAAGAGATATACAAGAATAGACAAAAATTGAAGAGAACAATGAAGAGAGTATAGTGCATTATACCTACTTCTTTTGACAAATCACAGATTTTGTAGGACATTTTTTTCAAAGAAGCAACATTCCTACAGAGTTTGGAATACCAGGGGATACATCTGTAGTGCCCGTGAGGTCATGTGGTGCTGGGATCAAACTCAGGGTCCTACACATATTGAGCATGTCTCCTCTACTCCCTGGCCTTTGTGTTGAAATATTTTTTTGAAAGAGAGAGGTGATTTGGGTCATACCTAACTATGCTCAAAGCTTATATGCCTAGCTCTGTGCTCAGGGACACTCCTTGTGGAGCTCAGTATGTAGTACTGGGACCAAAAAGAAGTCATCTATATACAAGAGTTACCCTATCCACTATATTTTCTCTCCAATCCTGGACTTCTAATTTTTAAGATTTTAGAATTTTAATATTTTAAATTTTATAAAAATTTGTCTAAATATTCATCTAAGGCATAAGTACAACACAAAATTCAAGATGCCATAATTTCAAATAGATGCATAAAGCCCATAAAAGGTAACTTCATTACAAAGACTTAATTTCAAAAACATTAATGGCAAAAAGCAAAAAAATAAAAGCACAAACATATTAATAATAAAGAGAAGATATGTATCTTGGCTTTTCTCTATTAAAAAGGTTCGGGTTTGGTTCTGTTTTGTTTTTTATTCCTCTCAGAGTCAATAAATTCATTACTACACTTAAAGAAATATTTACTAAGCTGTTCCATTTGTTACTGCCAAGCTCATGAATCATTTAATAAAACAAGTTAGTTCTCTATATTTGTGAGATATTTTAACAACATTTCTATGTACTTCTCACCATCACAAAGACAACTGATCCAAACTGCAACTTTAGCATGTAGCTAACAAATAAAAACTGTGTAGTCTTCAACGGCTGCTTCTTTTTCTGTGCTCTGGATGCTGGTCTTCTGTGACACAGCAAATGGAACCACTCAGTTGTGGTTACACCACTGGATCAGTACCAATTGGATATCCAGAGAACCCTCCACTTAATGATCCAAACTCCACATGCTCCTTTTCTCTAATCCATCACCTGTTTATTCCAATCCTCTTTGGAATTTTCCACTTCCAATCCTATTTGAAAGCTTTCCGTTTTCCTATCTTGGTTAACTATCACCAACCTCCAGTTTTTTGCCTAAACTCCCATCTCTTTTCCTCCACTGTATTACTCTAATTCAAGCCACTTTTTATTGGAAACATTTACTAAATGAAGTTATATTTACTTTTTCCTTAGTCATCTATCCTCTAACTCTTACAAAATGTAATATCCTATTATTGTCATATGATTATGCCGTGTGCTTGCTAAAATAACATCCTTGGGACCAGGCAGACAGCTTAATGTGGTGAGCACCATCTTTAAGCCCTGACACTGTATGGTTCCCTACCGGAAGTGGAAGTGAGCCCCAAGCACTGAGTCAAAATAGCTCCTGAGCACCCCTTGGTGTGTTACACAAATAGGACATCTTTGGTAACTGTGGAGACAGTGAAATGAACTCCAAATTTCAAGGCTAAGCTTTCAAAGTCTCTTAGAATCTTGCACCTATGAATCTTGCACACTTGACTTTATTAAGTTTCTGATGCCCTTTTTTTTGTAGCTTTAACCTTATGTCTACTACAGACTTTATATATTCTTTAACCTAGTCCATTACCCACATCTGAGGTACATACTTCCTTTAATCTACTGTTTAGAAATACCCTTTTCTATTAAACTCCTACTGAGTTCCTTATCCACAAAGCCTTCTTTTTCCTTCCTTTCATTTATTCATATCACTTTTACCTTCTCACCTTTAATTTCTGTTTTGGGGAATGAGGGCCCATATGTGGTGCTCAGGGTTACTTCTGGCTCCGTGCTCAGTGATTAATCTTGGCAGGGATTAAGGGATCATGTAGTGCTGGAAATCAGTTCTGGATTGGCTACTTGCAAAGCAAATATCCACGAACTTTACTATTACTCTGGCCCATTCTCACCATAACATTCTCCTGTAGCATTTATCATAGGATTCTATTTTCATATGATTTTAGCATTTCTCATATGATTTCTCATATGTTGCCTACTTCCTATATATATTATCCTTACATGTTTTTTGCTTTTGTTTTTGTTTTTGTTTTTAGACCACACCCGATGATGCTAAGGGGTTACTCCTGGCTATGTGCTCAGAAATCATTCCTGGCTTAGGGGACCATATGGGAAGCCAGAGTATCAAACTGCAGTCTGTCCTGGGTCAGCTGCATGCAAGGCAAATGCCCTATTGATGCATCATCACTCTGGTTCCTATCCTTAAATTTTTTTTCACCTGGGCAATTATTCCTTGATAATGACTCAAAGCTTTACTTGTGGATCTGTAATCAGGAATCAGTTTTGGTGCTTCTTGGGGAGCTGTATATAATGCTGGGGATCAAATCTGGATTGGCAACATATAAAGCAAGTGCCTTAAATCCTGTACTATCTCTTTAGCCCCCCATTTCTTCTTCTTAAAACATCTTGAACATTGGGTGGGTCTCTCCAGCACTAGATCATTTATTTACACCTCAGAACAAATTGTTATGTGAACTCAATAACCATGACATGTGTTTTCACATGTGCCCTAGGGATGATTGTGAAAACCAAAATTCTGATTTTTCTACATGTTTTCTGCCATGGACAAAATGAAAATGACAGAAAAGAATGAGTACTAGCAGATCCATGGAGAAAATTTCTATTTCTGCCAGTGAATTATAGACAGGTAGACCTATATTAGACAACTGGCATCATCCAGCAAAGCTCAATAAACCAAAAATTATTATTCTTTCTTGAAGAAATATCCCACAGAAACACATGCATGCACTAATTGAAAATTGAGTCTAAGATTTTCATAGCAACACTATTTGTATGAGCCCCCCAAAGTATACATTTTTTCTAGACCTCAAAACAAGATTAAAAAAAAGTAAATCAAGGCAAGAATAAGCATAAAAGAATTATTACTACACACAGGTCTAAATCTCACCAAAATAAAGTGGAGCCACAGAAGTCAGCCACACTTGTAGTCTTTACACATACCACATATTATATCAAAGTTCCCAAACAGGCCAACTAGTCCATGCTGAGAAATGATCACTATCAAGGTGGAAGAATGAATAGTTTCAAGAGTTCTGATTAGACTAGAGTTCTTTGTATAGGTTCCTGGCATTCCATACCTAGTTTTACAAATGCATTTTACACTAAGAAAAGCTTTAAAAGATCATGCTTGATCATGCTTGTGCTAAAGGACGGCTCAGGTGTAATATTTATGCCTTTCAGGTCCCTGTATTCAGTCTCTGGTATCACACACACACACATACATGCATGCACACACATATCTTACCAGTATCTAAAGTGTGATTAGCATTCTTTATCTTTAAATATTCATTTTCAGATATAGGTATTTGTCTTCTAAACATTCAGCTACCACTTTATAGTACCATCTCTCTCAAATGAGGCCAATTCTTTCATATAATAAATGGCTTGTTGCTGCAGAAAAACATTGGGTCTATCAGCTCCCGTGCTGCGTTGTGATTGGTAGTATTTTCTGGTGTGCAAATGCCAAACCCCATAGAACACTTCCAGTGAACTAGTTAAAAAAAATCCTTGCTCTTGGCCACGCTTCTAAAATATGCTTAATAAATTCCAGCTAAAGGGACATGAAATATTTGTCCCTGAACATAAAAACATAAAAAACATCATCAACCAGGTCCTTGAATGAATTAGTAACTCATTTTATTAAAAGAGTTGATTTGAAAGCACTGTATAAAAACATCCCTTGCTCTGATCTCCTTGTACACTTTGTATTTATTTTCATCATGATTTATTACACTATAGAAAATTAATGTTGATTCTACTATAAATGATGCTTTCTAATTATTATAATCTGGTAGAGGTATGTCTTATTGATTAGATTACTATGCTAAAAATAACAGAGTTTTATTAATTAAAACACTGAGGCAGGAAAACCAATACTTACAATTAGATAATTTTTAAATTAAACACTATCAGATATTTAAGGCCATGGAAACTAGGAGAAAATGTTGGAAAAATGGTGGCAATTTATAATGTTAGATATTTGATAATATGAGAGGGGAGCAAAAATGTACCTCTTCAAATGCCTTTGGCAAAAGGCTGGTTTTATGGAAGCCCTGAAGGCAGGCAGAAGAGAAACCAAATCTCTTTATCTTTTCTCTAGAGAAAGCAACACTCAAATGTGCAGACCTTTGTATTCCAGAGGGTCTCACTAATTCTCTAGTCCTTTTCTTCTATCTTAGATTAGAGAAATTGCTTTTTTTGGAAGGTGGGGTGGGGGAAAGGCATGTCTGGCTGAGCTCAGAGAGGTTTGTAGTACCTGGGACTGAATCTGGGCTTTGGGCTGCAAAGCATGAGCACCAGCCCCTTAAGCTTTCTCCCTGCTATCCTGAAGTTCACGAAACATGAAAACACAAGGCTAAATTACTTAGATCAGCTGGGTATCTCCAAGGCATAGGAGATCTCCATGCTGTTCAAAGATCTGGTTCAGATCTGTTTGATTTAGTTTTTTGGTCTAACCTTTGAAGTCCTCCCCCCCATAGGGGTATATGGGACCATTTCCCTGGCTTATGCCTCTGTAATATAAATTAAAACTCGAACACTTAATGAAAAAATTTAGAGACTTTTTTTCAACTATCTAAAATTGGAAAACTAAAATTGAAATAATTATTTCTCACATTTAAGAGTATTTTATATTTGTATAGTGAATTAAAATTTGTGACTGAACAGGAGGATTAAAGTCCTTTAATTCTGTAACCCTTTTCTTTTACCCAAACTAAAACAGAAAAAAATATAGGTTTGAAGTCTTTTATGATTTATTTCCTTAAACAGCTTCATATTTATAAACCATCTCTATGTCAGGGGATCCTTCTTAAAAAGGCATTTTAAGTTCCTTGCAGGAGATAATTTAACTACAATAAAAAAAAAATACAGATAATCACCGAGGCTCATTGAGATGGAAAGTACCACAAGAAGAGAAAGAATAACAGTGAATATACCGTTGCAGAATGAGTTTTGGTGGGGAGATTCACATCTAACTGTGCTCAGATCTTTCTCCTGACTTTGCTCAGGGATCACTCCTGGCAGTGGTGTGGTGGGAATCAAACTAATCTGCCACATGCAAGCAAGCACTTTAACTCTAGACTCTCCAGCCCTCAGAAAGATTTTAATAGGTTCCCTTAGTTGTGGATGGTTTTCCTCTTGAAACCCTACTGACATTGAAACACTCTCATGTTTGATATTCTCACATGCAGGGACTATTGGGCTGGTCTGTGGGGGGCCTTAACTACTTTCATTATAGTAACCTGGGCAATGGAGGGGGGAGGGGAAGAGAGAGAGAGAGAGAGAGAGAGAGAGAGAGGGAGAGAGAGAAGACAGACAGAGAGAGACAGAGACAGAAAGACAGAGAAAGACAGAGAGACAGAGACAGAGAAAGACAGAAGCAGAGAGAGACAAAAAGACACAGAGACAGAGAGACAGAGAAAGACAGACAGAGACAGAGACACAGACACAGAGAGAGAGAGAAAGAGAGAGAGAGAGAGAGAGAGAGAGAGAGAGAGAGAGAGAGAGAGAGAGAGAGAGAGAGATCTGGTGCTCTTAGCAGGGATACTCCCAGTAGTGCTGGTGCTAGGGGACTATGTGGTGCAGGGAACTGAATCCAGGACAACAGCATATGAAGCAGGTGTTATAACCCACTGATCTCTCCACAGGTTTGTTTTTTTTTTTATTACAAAGAAAATTTTATTTCATGCAGAAAATGTAATTATCATAAGTTTAAATATATATGTATGACATTTTTAAAACCTGGTAAATTATTTTATTTTGATTAAATGTCTTTAAAATGACCTCATAAAAAGAAAACTTTATAAACCTTTTTTTGTTTTTGTTTTTTTAATTTTTTATTTTTAATTATGAGAACAAAGATGCAAAGAAAGAGAACAAGGTAAAGTTACAGTGGAAGGACAATAACCCATAAACAGAATTCTCAAAAATCCCCTTGCTGATATCTGAACTTTGAACTTTCAGCCAAAGAACATTAAGAAAAACAAAACAGAACCCATGTACAATTACTTTGTCCCACAAGTCCCCAGATTGTAATACATAATATTTCTTAGCAGCACACAAAGCAATCTAAAGCCATAAAACTTATATAACTCCTTAAATATTGAAGGCAAAGTACTTTTTTACATTTCCATGCACATGCATATTGGTTTAAGTTAACCTCAAAAGTTTAAGTGGGTTGTTTTTCTTAAGGATTAGAGTCAAAGGAGCACAGTAAAACTGGTGTTAGAGTGGCGATTATTGTTTGCATAGGCCCACCAAAATATGAGGGACATGGAAAGGAAAAGCCTTGGTCTAAATACAAGGGGACCCTACCCCTGAAGTTTCCTGGCATAAGACCAGCTCTAGGCTCCAGGCAAACTAGTTTGTCCAATCCAAGTCATTGTCTGTAGTGCCATTACACTTTTATTTTTCACACAGTCTCTGTTATTGGTATCATGTTTCTGTGTTAAAGATTCTGGAATCTGCATATCCTACATTGCAGTCAGGATGGTGCGAAGCATCCTCTCCTTTCACCTCACAATTAAAGGGCAATGCAGAAAGCCCTGTCCTGTAAGCAGGTCGTTGTTGTTGTCAAGTCTTCTTAGTGTTAAGGAAACTCTCTTTTGAGGAGGTAGGTTTCAGAGCAGTGGTAGGGTCTTCCCTGGTAGAGGATTGCTTCCAGGTGTTGGAATATAAAACCTTGGATGTTTCATAGATAGCTTTCCTGGTTCAGGGGTGAATGGAAGATGCCCATTCTTCTGTGGCCTGTACCTGGTCATTAGATCGATGTTCAGGGTGTAAGGTCCCATTACACTACAAGATTTGTGTGTTCCAATCTCTATTAGATAAGAACTAATTTTATGTATAGTATTTTCTCATTTTTATGTGCCTATGCAAACAAGGAACAATGCCACGTGTTATCGGTGCATATGGGGGCCATAAGAACAAGTCCAACAATCTCCATGACATGGTTCAATCATAAGCATTAAACAGAGGGACTCTTCCACCAAAATCCCTTATTAAACAGCTCACAAAGAGAAGAAAAGATAAAAAGTTGGTAGAATCGTCACTGTAAAAGGATACTTAGTAAGAGTTATAGCTCTTCAAAGAAAATACACATAAAATATTCAAAAGATATATGTGTCCATTTTATGTCTTTTGAAATAGTTGAGGGTTGTTAAATCCAAGGCACGACTTTGGTCTGTAATTAGGACTGTGCAGTACTGAAGTTAAAAAGAGTAAATGTGAGGTACTGATGGTTGGGGGTGAGAAAGTTAAGGAGTGATAATGAACTTTGTAGGGGTGTGCGAAGGGCAGAATGTGTTGGGGCAGGAGGTCGGTCTTGGTGCCTAACAAGTTAAGAACTGAGGGTAAAGAGGGTTAATTAAGGGGAAGATAAAGAATCCGGATTGGGAGATGAGGGAGTAGAAGGGGCTCTGTTGTGGGGGAGGGACAATATATCAGAGGGGCTAAATATGTTGTATAGCTGAATTGTTTATGGATTAGGCTTGGCAGTCAGAGAGGACCACTGTATAGGAAGTCACGTCTACATATACACTGATTTTAGAGACCTATTTGAATGTTATCCTCCAAATCTAGAGCATTCCATTTTTTTTCTAGAAACAATCAAGATATAAGAACATTTTTGGGTGAAGTTAAAAGGTATATATGTTGTGTGGGCGCATCTGCCCCCATATGCTGTTGAAAATGAATAGTAAGAAAACCCCTGAATGGGGTCCAGCATGCCTACGACAGGAGTGTGTTTCCCCAACCCTCTCCCCAGGGCCCGATTTACCGGCCCTGAAGACCAGTCTGGCGTGGGGGGATATCAGTCCTCTGGACTAAGTGGTCAGCTCAGGGGCCTATGGCTAGCTGTCCTGCCCAGAGCCCCCAACATACCAGTCAAGGAAAATCGGAAGTCCTGGCATGTTGAGTCTTCTGAGCCAAGCCCCTGCCTCTGTCCTTTGTGTATGCATAGGGGAGGAATTTCTCTCCCCACCCTCCCTCCAGGGCCCGATTTACCAGGTCTGGCCCTGAAGACCAGTCTGGCGTTCTCCACAGTTTTATAGTGATCTGTTTAAATCTTTAGAAATCATTCTGTAGCCTGCCTCTAAGTTATTCCTGACTTTTGAGTTTGACAGGACATTGAGGTACCTCTTGCGTCCCATTTGTCTTTTTCTTCAGTTCCCATCTTTTTACTTACTTCGCCATCAAGTGGCCTAAAACTGGGGTTCTCTTTCCAGTTTTGATTCACAGCAGCCTGACTGAAGGAGGATTCTCAGAATAAATAACCCCCATTGCTAGTTCCCTGCCACTGTCTGACAGAGAAACAACAATTAAAAGAAAAAACAAGGTTAATGTAAAAATTACAGCTTTTAGAAAAACAACTGCAAATTGTTTGTTTTAAGGGAAACACAGGAAGTGCAGATCTTAGAAAATAGGAAATTACAGTGCTAAAGGAGAAATAAATATGGCTTCAAGTTTCAAGGTAAATAAGTGCCAGAACTGAAAGCAATGGCAAAATAAAGGTTAAAAAGAGGAAGGTGACAGATAGACTGATTAAAAATGACCTTAGAAACGAGCTTCCTCTGAACATTTAATGAAAAAATTCAGAGTTTGGATTGCCAACTATTTACAAAGAAAAGATTATTCAGAAGAACTACGTGACTTAAACAATAACATCTTTTAGATTCCTCTGGGAAGATCGGAAGATAATATGAAATTTAAACTAACATTTGGACTATGTCCATTTTATGCACAGTAAAGACATTTTTGGAATGCTACTTAAAGTATTTTTATATCAGTTTATCATTCCAAACTATAGTGAAAACACACATACATCTGCAGTTGTGCTTTGTGGCATATAGGAAGGAAAAAAAAGGCAAAACAGGGACCACTTTACCTCATTTAACAATCCTCAAATAACAATTCCCTGTATCCATTTTTCACTTTCCTTTATCCTTTCATGCATGTAAGATAAAATGTGAAGAAATTTTTAGTAAGATAAAAATTATCATAAAGCTTAACCCCCACTTTGCTTGAGATTCCCTAAAATAAGGAGACAGAAATAGTACCTATTTTCCTAGGTTATTCTAAATATCTGGTAAGTTGATATTTTAGAACTATTTAGGACATTGTGTCTGTGTGCTTATTTATGTATAGTATAAATATAAAGCAACAATAAATTTGCTTGGGTCCGGAGTAGAAGGACAAGAATACACAACTGAAATAAAGTTTAATACTTTAATTCATCTGCCAACAAGACCCCCCACACTGGTTAGCCAGGGCTATCCCCCCAAAAAGATGATTCCCATCCAAGGTCATGAGGAAGGGAAAGGATACAGGGAAAAGATATGGGGAGGTTCCAGCTTTCAGATGATCCTTAAAATGATTGGCTTTTGTCTAGAGGTACCTTCCTACTGCTCCCTTGTCCTTTCCTGTTTAGGCTATCTGATATGGCCAGGTAGCTTGGGGGTAGGGCCTATGAAAATAGGCTTGTGAAGACCTAGCATGTGGCTTACACTATGTGCCTCTTACAAAATGGTGTCTCTCCCTGCTCAGAACCTGAGAAGAAGCCTGCCATGTGGCCTTTAAAAAATGGTGATCTTCCTTGTTCAGAACACAGGTCCCAACAAAAATATTAGGTCCATCTTAGTGTTCATCAAATGACCAACAATTACAACTTTGTCGCTGCTTGGACAATACATAAAAAGAATATGTGACAAGAATATGCTTATAGCCTGCAAAGTCTAATATACTTGCACTGTAGCTTTTTAGAACTTACTCAGGAAAATTTGCTTTTAAAGATAATCTTGACTATATGCTTAGTAAGGATAAGTAAATAACTTGTATGGAGTGCTAAAGATATTTTTCTTGGGATTCCATAGCAATTACCAACATTGAAAAATTACAATATAATCAAATTATAATTTCTTATATAAGCTAAAATGCTTCAAATAACAACAAATTAAAATATTCTGAAGTATCTGATATTTTTTTCTAGAAAATTGTTAATCAGATTTTCTTTCCATTTTTAAAAATGCTTCATGGTTTTACATACACTTGCACACCAACCATCCTTGGTAAACTCAGTTCTGTCAGTCTCCACCTTTGTTCAATAATGATTTCTCATACACATATATAACACCACAACCATTATCAGTGTACTTACCTCCTCTCCCCTCCTCATGGGCCCAACCATTTTCTCCCTATATTATATATTATATTTCCTAATATCCCATCTTTGAAAGAGGTATATCTGTTCTAGATCTGTTCCTAACCATCTGGCTGATTTTATTCAACATGATACCTTCCATTTGCATCCACAAAATAAAAAATAACATAATTTCCCCTTCTCTTATAGCCAAGTAACTCACTACTTATCTGACAAAGGTTTATATTCAAGATATATAAAGCTAATAAAATCTTTGTAAAGCTTAATAAACAGCAGACAACCTCATAGATGTGGAGAGGAGTGAGACTGGAAAAATGGCATAGCAGATAGGGTGCTTACCTTGTATGCTGTTGGGTTTGATCCCAAGGTTTCCCCAAGCTCTGCAAGGAGGGGCCTCTGAGTCCAGAGCCAGGAGTAAGTCCTGAGCACACCTGAGAGTGACCTTAAAATCAGCAGCAACAACAAAAAGCCCAATAAAATGGAGATAAGAGATGAACAGATTCTTCCATAAGGAAGACATATAGATGAACAATAGATATATGAAAAAATGTTCTGCATCACTTATCATCAGGGAAATGTAGACCAAAATAGAAATGGGTTCTCATCTCAGACCAGTTAGATTGACATGCAGAATAAAGAATAAAACAATCAGTGCTGGCATGGATGTCTACTTCACTGTTGGTCCACTGGTTCGTTCTCTCTGAAATACATATGGACGCTTTTCCAAAAATTTAGAACAGAGCTTCCATAATGAGTCATATATAATCTCTGTTTTAGTTTTTGGATAAATGTACATACTGTTTTCTAGAGAGGTTCAGCCAATTGATATGCACAGTAGTGCAAACCTAGAAACAGCCCAACTATCCAAAATGAGATAACGGAGTAAAGAAACTGTAGTACAGTGGAGAGTATCATGGTGAGGGAAGATAGAAAGAGAAAAGATACTGAATGATCTCATATTTGATATGTAAGGTAATGTAGTAAAGAAACAACAAATACTCAAAGGGAACAGAAAATAAAAACTGGTTTTCATAGAAAACAAATTACTATTGGCAACTTGGTGTAGGAAAGCTGACACTGGTGGAGGGTGTGGTGTTAGAATGCATTTTGCATAAAACTTTGCAATTGTCAATTTTTAAATACAGTGCAAAAATTTTTTTTAAAAATACTCAGCAACCCTTTATTGGCATCTAGGATTCTTTTAAAAAAGAATTTAACTTATTGCATAAGGTGAGAAAAATAGGCATGATTTCAAAATAAAATTTTAGCAGTGGAAAAAACTAAGAAAAACAACTGAAGAATAGGACACTGATCTTTCTTTTATCCATGTAGCAGTTAATTTGATCTTTTTAATAGCTGAATAGTATTTCATTGTGTATATGTACAATAATTTTTTTATCAGGTCATTTGTTCTTGAACATTTTGGTTGTTTCTCAGATTTTGACTATTGTTATAATAAAATAGGAATGCAAAAACATATCCTGATTTTTCTCATTATGGAACCCTCTCAGGGGTCTCAAACTCAATTTACCTCGGGGCCGCAGGAGGCAAAGTCGGGGAGATCTTTGAGTGCAAAGTCAGTAGTAAGCCTTGAACATTGAGGTGTGTGACCCAAACAACTAAAACAAAACAAAACAAAAAAAGATTCCTCTAGGGCAGGTCCACAAAATGTTGTACAGAGGGCCACAAACGGCCCATGGGCCGTGAGTTTGAGAGCCCTGTGAGTCTAAATAATGGCTCTTGCTATTAACAGACAGAGCTAGGGCTTATATTTTGTGTTAAAAAGAAAAGTTGAATTTCAAAATTACTGATTTAAGTATGGAGAATAACTATCCTTAAGTATTTTAGTGCATTTTTCTTTTTCTAACTTTTAGTATAAGTTTAATATATCTCCCACCTAAAAGGCAATATTTAATGCTAAAGTTGATGACCCAAGCAGCCTCAAGCCAGTTTTAATTCACAGATGTGTATTATTAACCTGATTCCTCCTAGTGCTTTGTTGAACGTTTTAGATCACACTCATTTTGAAAAGTCAGAAGATACATAAATATTTTGATTCCAAGCTTCTCAGAATCACAGGAGGATCTGGCAATATTGGTCCCTCTCCCTTGGCACTGTTCAGCTAAGTTAGGGTGAGACCTTCCAGTAATCATAATCACCATCACCATTCCCTATTGTTTCACCTCACCAGCTATTCAGTTATGCCCTTGCTTAGCCCTTACGTATTTATATTTGTGTACCTTCTATATTTAAAATTTATTAGGAAGCCTGGAAAATGGAATCTGTCTTCAAATTCAATGTTGCTTTTAGAGCTGTTTAGTTTCCTGTCATCAAAGCCACATTGTTAAGGCACAAATGGGCATAGAGTACAGAGCAAATTCTTGCATTGGACTGATGTTAGGCTAGATCAATATTTCTCAAATTTAGTTTAAAAAAAGGCTTCCAGTTATTTGCTATTTTTTTATTTTAGTAACACAAACATCTGCAAGCATAAAACTTGTACATAAAATTCTGTGATTAGTTCTGATTTGTATAACTTCCAAATATTCAAATCCCCAAATTTTTTGCTTTTAACATGACAGAAACTGTTTTTAAAATTTAAAACTTTATGTTTCCAGATCTTTACATTTTTATATTTTAAGCATTTGTGATATATAGACATAGGCTATATTTATATTTTTTCATCTACATAGTTTTATCTCAACACTTAGGCAGTGTGCTCCATTAATGCTATAAAATCAGGGATAACTTCCACAGTCCAAGGTTTCTGTGAGGTTAGTTCATTCACAACCAACATTCAAAGGAAAATAAGAATATGATCCAATTCATTCCAATTTTGAATTTTAAAGAGCAGGTTTATATTATTTGAGATTCAGGTTCCTCTTTCAAACAAAAAGCTCTGACTCATTGTAGTGAAGTCACTGGGTATTTGTCTTAAGAGCTTAACAAGTGAACATCATCATCTGGACAAAGATGTGTACAAGAAAGTCCTGGAACCCGAAAAGCATAGCTTTTCTTTAATGGCAAATCCTAACAGAAGAAGCATTAAAATAACAAACACATTGAAGACTATGTATATATACAATAGATATTTAGATAAGGAAATGATGAACACTTTCATGTCATCTGTGCAGAATGAGCAAAATATGGAGAATCCAGAGTAAGAAGGAAGGTATTATAATAGACACAGCATGGGCTAAGAAATATGCTTTTTCTACATTAGGGAGATATTCTAGCATATGTGACTATTTGAAATGATTGACTACCAAAATACTGAATGCTACTCAAGATTTAAACCTTGACCACTCCTCCAGTTATTCATGTAAGGACTGGTATGAGGTAATAGACATGAAAGCATTCTGAAGACAGCTGGGATACTAGTGTAAAGTAGAGAATACCTCTAGGAGAAAAGACAAAAACAAATAAGATTTTCTCACTAAGATGAATGCATTATAGTGAATTATGCATGAATTATGTATCAGGTTGTTGACAAATCAAAAAGAAATGTTGGTGCCAGAGTGATAGGGCTTTTGTTTTACATGCAACCAACCTGGGTTGGATCCCTGGCAACCCATATGGTCCCCAGACAACTGCTAGGAGTGATTTCTGAGGGAAGAACCAAGAGTAACCCCTGAGTGCTGCCAGGTATGGCCAAAATCCTCCCCCCACACCCCCCCAAAAAAGAAAAGAAATGTCATGTCAGATTTAGAGGACTTCAAGCATGTTGGTGCATGTAAAATCACCCCACAAGTCATAACTCCAAGCCCAGGTGAATGAGTCTGAAACAGGGTTGCACAAGAAATAATCCAAACCAGGCTGAGGATAAAACATTTGTAATCTGGTTATCTTCTACCTATTATGGAGCATGCTGCCTGCCAGAACTGCCATTTTTATTGTGTACAGAGACCACCCCTGGGTGGGGTAGTTATCTTGAGCTTGTCCTACCCAGGTTAACATATAAGACATTCTTTGTTTTGGATTAAAACAAGTTGTAAGAGGCGAAAGATTTATGCATCAGAAGAGAAACTAGAGTGGGTGAAAACAAATTGTAAACAAATAGATACAAAGAAACCAGGAATAAACTTTGTTTTAGTAAAATAAGGTGTAACTCAATAAATGCACAGACAAAAACAATGAAATAATGAATCAGATTAGAGTCTTGCATTTGTTTTAATACCACCTTTAAGCAATGATTTAGTCCCACAGTAAGGTAAACTAAGATATTCTCAGAGATAGAAGCAAAGAGAGAGTTGGGATGAAACTGAAAACATGGGTTAGGAAATAATAGAATTTATCTTGTAATGTCAACTCCCACAATCCCTATCCTCCCACCCCAACAGGAATTTACTGATAATGAGTATGCCAGGTTAGGGATGGATAATATGGAAAAGGCAGGTGCGAGTACTGTATGAAATGTACTGGTATAAATGTACTGTATGAAATGCACAGGTCAAGACATTGAAAAGGTTGTAAAGATTGCCATTTACAAAGTGCTGAAATAATATATATTTGTTGCTGAGACTCTGATTTTATGGCTTTGGGAATTTTCTCCAAAAATTTTTTATGAGAGCCAAGGATATAGAATCAAGAAATTAGATGCTAACTAAGAGATATTTAACTTTCATATATTATTGACATGTTTGTTTATTAAAGAAACTCAACCCAGAAAAGAGAGAAAATAAAATCAGAATTACTTGGACATCAGCTAGGAGAAAGGGATGCATTCTAAGAGCATAGTAAGAATAAAGAGAAGAGAAGAAGGAAGAAATTAGGAAATGGCTTGTATATTAGGAAAATAATCCTATGTACAAATTGTATAATTGTGGAAGCTATGGGTATCAGAGATAACTGAAGTTGAGTGGCAAGTAAAGTTAAAGAGTTGGGAGGCCTGGATGTTTGTAAGATCTTCCCCATGAATACTAAATTTTTGGAAAGAAGATTCAGACATATTGAAGAGGAAGGTGGAGACTTTAGTGTCATAAACACTGATGAGGTTAGAGCATCTTAGTGACTGGAGGCTGAGGTGAAGGAAAGACTAATTTAGGGAAATGTCATAGATTCTTGAATAATTTGTTGACTAGGCAAAGTTAAGAGAAAAATAAACTAGATAGATAAAACGGGTAAATAAATGGATAAATAAATAAAATGGCAGCAATTAAAAGGATTATTTGCCTCTTTTGGAGGGAACAATTTCTGAGTCTCTCTTCAGCTCACCAGGACACAGCTTACTTTAGAATTTGCAGCAGCAACCAACTACAAACAGGTGTGACCTGACAGTATGACAGCCCAGTGATACCATTCAGCTATGGCCTTTTGCTCCTGGGCTACTCAACAAACCAATGTGCATCTACTTATTTGGATCTACAAATGACACTTACCAAAACAATGTTTGCTTTTCCATTCCTTAGGCAAACAATTCTAAAGTGCTTTCTAGAAGACTTTCAGAGTGTCCCAGATAGCTAGATCATACTTTTTTTTGCCTAAGCAATGATTAGTCTGACAACACATCTTTCCTGTTTTCCTGGATTCACTCTTCCAGGTGTCCTCCTTTTCTCCCCAACACTATTTCTGAAAATAGACCAACTAAAATGAAAATCATGGTAACAGACCAGATTCTTTGGAAGGATCTAAGACCATTATAAGTAAATAAGTAGAGATCTCTAAGTAGCAATGAGGAAAGTTTCACGGTCAAGTAAAAGTCAAGTTTCAATTAGGTTAAGGAGAAAAACAGGAATTTATTACAGAACTCAAGTTTCAAGAGGCACTTCTTAGAATAGGTAGCATTCAGACCTAATGTGAAGTTGATAGAAATGAAAACAGCAAGTGTGTGTGTGTGTGTGTGTGTGTGTGTGTGTGTGTGTGTGTGTGTGTAGTGGGGGAGAAAAGAGAGAAATAAAATAGGAATCATCTATGTCAGATAATTTCCTCTAATATAAAATAAATATACTAATAACCATGAAGGGCACATTTAAGGCAGTTTTATTTATTGCTGGTATTTTGCATTTGCCTTCATCTTCATTTGTTCTACCCTGAACAAAAACATCAGACAGTCTAGCCATGCTGTATATTCTTGCCAACATGCTGATGTCATCCTATATCTAGCCCTTAAAGTCACTTCAATTCACATTCATGTCTTTTGTCTTTTTCTTGGGCTCTAATTTATTATAGTTCCAATGAACTTGCTGTCCTAAGTAGCATCTATGGTCAAATCATGCAAATGTCAACAAAGAAGCAATATGTACACAAAATAATTCTTTGTGATTTTATTAGAAAAATTAAAAAATATGTGTATATACATATATAGATATATACATATATTTATTTCTAACAAATAGATTCCTGGGAAAAATTATATTATCACCACCAAATAATACATAACTTCAACTGTGGAAATTTGAACCCATAAATCATAAACTAGTTTTTAGATCTATTATTAGCTGAAATTTGTAATTTTAAAACAGTTTGGTGTTTTAGTTTGAAGAGACATTGATCATGAGTTATAGCTCAATGGAAAAATAGATGTGAGATAGTTGAGTCATAAGCTAGAAAGCCTCACCAGCATTTCAGTGGACCTAAAATGGGCCTGAGAGAAGAGTGACATGTTTGATATTTAACTGAAATTGACACTAGAATGTTATTGCTTAAAAAGATCCACAGAAGAGGTATTATGTGGTACTTGTCTTTATTGCTGTAGTGCTCACTGGCTATTTTATTTGATATTTCTTTTTGTATTGTTGTGGTGTCTCAATTCCTTTTTCCCTTCCCTCTCTCAAACTGAGGGGGAGAGCCTAGAAGGACTCGAGGGATTCCGCCCATTTTCAGCTTATTTGAGTTTTACCCCATTTTATTGCTTTTTCTTTCTTCAACCAAAACCACATAGCTTGAACTATTTAGTTCCGCCTCTCAAATAGAGGGGGAAATAATGGAGGGTACCAAGACCAAACAGTTGTATGATCACTAAGTAGTAAGCCAGACATAGAAGGGACCACTCATTCTAGCGGTCCCGGGGTGAGGGTGGGGGATATGAGTTGCAGGATGGAAATGGGGGTGGAGGGAGGACAGGTTTGGTAATGGGAATTCCCCTGATTCAATGTTAATATGTATCTAAAATATTACTGTGAAAGATGTAAGCCACTATGATCAAAATAAAAATTATATATTTATAAAAAAAGGATCCACAAAAGAGACACATTTGTTTTGCAATAATAGAATACTAATGTCAAAAGAGAATTATCAGTTCATAGGATTCCCACTTCCTGCTGGTCTTCTATATACTACTGTTGTCTCACTTTTATATGTTCACTCTAATAGTAACTATATTTTATACAGGTGGCCATTTATAGAATATGTCACCAAGTAAACTTACTAATAAAACATTTTATTTGAGCACTCTTGAACACTGTGTTAAATTAGAATTCATTTATGCCTTTCATTTCTCAAAATATACAAAATATGCTTAACAACACTTACACATATAACTAAATTGGAGAGGGAGGAAGAAACTGGCTTGGATATGGCCATTTAAAAGATTTTAGTCATTAGCTCATATTCCTGGGACAAGAGTATATTAAGATACAGTGTAATAAAATTGACTATAGACATTTGTCTCTCTAATGAATTTTTTGCTGTTTGGGGGGAGCACACCTGGTGGTGTTCAGGCTTACTCCGAGTTCAGGGATCATACCTTACAGAGCTCAGTGCTCATATGAGGTATTGGGAATCAAATCCAGATTGACCATATGAAAGACAAGCACCTAACAGTTTTACTAAGTCTCCATCCCTTTCCAATGAATTTGTCAAGAGACAGCATAGATGTTTAGACTTGTTGGTGACCACTTTACTAATTTTTTTTTGAAACTCTACATGGTGGTTCTCTATGCTCAGGAGTGACTCATGGTGGTTCTTGGGAGACCATAACTAGTGCTGATGATTGACCTGGAGTCAACTGCATGAAAGATAAGTATTAACCCATGCACTATCTGCTGCCCTACTTTGAGAACTCTTAGTGTCTTCCTGAGGTAGCAAGATAAAAGAAGCAAATGTGAAAGATGTAGCAAGAAATCAAGTCCAGATGACATCCTCTAAAAGCTAGCATAAGACCAGATTTACATAGAACTTTCTACAGTGATATGAATCCGTATATATCTTTTTTGTTGAAGCCTGTTTGATTTGGGTTCTTGTCACTTGCAAATGAAAGAGTCCTTCCTTATTAACATATGAATGTGCCAAAGAGTTAGTTTGGTCTATCTTTATATTATATCTTGGATTTCTCACTTGTTCAAGTGCCAACTACATGGCACTTGCTTCAGAGTCACATAGGATGCTTCCAAAATACATGTTCTTATAATGTGCACCAGACTTATTAATCAGAATCTACAAAGGTGAGACATTGGAAGGAACCTCATGTTCACTGAATTATCTCTGATGATGTTGTGCACACTGAAAAACCACAATTGACATATAAACTTTAGATTATATGAACTTCCATCAACCATTTATAAATCAATTTAATAAATTCAGTCAAATAGCATTAAATATCCATCATATTTTATAATGTCAGCACTGACATATAGGTATATAATTAAGGTCACATATAAAGACCTATTGTGGAACTCACACATTTAAATATCTGCAGTTCTTTTGCACCTCTTTCTTGTTCTTTAAATGACCATTAGAGGAAAGCTAAGTAACTTCCCTGTTTAAAAAAAAAAAGTCCTGGATCACAGTGGAGAAATCCATTGTCTTTATTCTTCCAGATGTTGAGTAATCTTAGCACTCTTCAATATGGCATTAATTTACCATACTTGAAGAATTTCCCAGAGAGAGTTAGTATTGTGAAAAATTCTTTAGTTTTGAGAATCCTGGGATCCCTCTACTATCAGAGCTCTTTCAATTATCTTTAAATGCACATGTGTTTAATTGCTAAATTTGTGAGACTAAGATACCTTGATATTCAAAGAATTTACTTCTGAATAGTCTAGAAGAGACAAATACATAGAGCGAAATCAATGCAAATTTATTAATTGATCAACAGATAAACATATCATGACATAAGTTCAGCCAAAAAGTATAATAAAATATTAACACATTTAATTATCCTGATGAATCTAAAAAACATCATACAAAATGAAGGACTTAAAACAGTAATTGCTTGCTTGTGTGTATATGATTGTATGACATATATAACAGACGTATATGATTCCTATATAACACCCTAGAAAAGGCAAAAACCTCAGTGAGAGAAAGTAGATCCATAGTTGCCAAGGTGCAGAAATCAGAACTCATCTATTTGAGGGCATTAAAGCTGGTTCTTATTTTGCTTATTGCAGATATTTCAATACACATAATTACTATTTTATCAAGCTCTACACCACAAATGAGTGAAATTTGTCTGTAAATTTATTTCTGAAAAACTATTGCTAAAAGGTGAGCTTTTACTTGAAATGGGTGACACAGACTAAACTGTGAAAATTACTCTTAGCCTGCCAATGACAACAAATCCAGGCGGAGGAAAGAGTGTAGAGTCTAACAGGGAAACAGTGAAGTTCATCTTAGAATAGCAGCATCCTAATTCACCTTTGTTAATGTCTCTGGGCTTTGTTCACAAACTATTAGATTTGTAGGAGGTTGAAAGTTTTACCTCTATTGAGATGGTATGGAATGAGGAATAAAACTTTTGGAATCAGCACATGTGGAAACATATGAATGGGAGAAGGAAGGGCAAAGAAGGATGCAGTCCATGAGAAGAGCAGTTTCCCACATGAACATCTGTGGTATGGAGCAGAGAGGTATTTTGGGAAGCAATAGGACACATCCTTGCCAAAGGTGATTGATTGTAGTCATGGCCCATTAAAATTATTTAAAAGATATCACAAGTCCTTTCACCATAGAAACAAATTCGAGCCACATGTAAAAAAAAAAAAAACCTAATAAATATGGACAAATAAACGTTGAGTAAGAAAATTATCTTTTGTGTA
Source organism: Suncus etruscus (assembly GCF_024139225.1). NCBI lineage: Eukaryota > Metazoa > Chordata > Mammalia > Eulipotyphla > Soricidae > Suncus > Suncus etruscus. The sequence goes on from NC_064849.1 coordinate 55,903,697, forward strand.
ATGAGAGCTGACTTTGTAAAAGTAAGATTAGGAAAAATGGAAGGCTTTAAGCAAGCAAGCTTAATTATAGCTGTTTTACTCCAGACTTTCCTTCCCAATGAGAATGAAAGGTTTTTATTAATTTTTTGAGAGTGCTTTCCCATAAATATTCTGTCTGTATGCTCAGAGAATAAATGAGAACAATTGAATTCTGTCCATTTCATGTACCCCTTTCAAATAATAGGGTGCCCCCATCAATGGTGTTTTATGAGTCAAAAAATGGACTTGGGCTGCCAAGTGGAATAACTTTTTATTTAAACCTTAATTTTCTCTTCTCTCATTTGCTGTCATAAAGCAAGATGAAATTTGGCTTTTAAAAAAAGTGGTAACTCATGTAAAGAAACAATTAGCAGGATTATTAAAAACCCATAAATTATGTGAAATTTATAAAAAGCTCTTAGTGCCAATAAATAAGTCAAGTCCTTATCTAGACACATTCAAACTGGGCATCCATAAAAACGCACAAGGAAATGAAAAGTTCAAATGGAAGAAGAATCACTAGATGAATTACTTCATCCTAAATGTTGCAATTGGCTTCTTTTACAGGAACAATTTTTTCTTCCAGAGGTGATAAATGCAGAACCTCATCAATCTAGCTCTTTACCCTTGGCGGATACTTGTCTTTCTATATGCATTTTTTCCTCTTTGGCTCCAGACACAACACAGAATATCTTTGTGATCCTGGATTTGTTTGAAGAGATTTCATCTGGAAAGAAGTCAAGCAGGGCACTAGCAGGGGAGCTTTTACAGATTATGACCTTTAATCTCTGGTTAATACTCTGAAACACAAAGATCTCAATGTTGGGATAAGACTACTTCATATGTGGCCATGTGCACACCCAATCCCTAATAAGTCATCTCAGAGACTGGGAAGAACTCAGTTTGCAGGCTAGAAGGGCGACTAGGAGGAAAGATCACATGGAATAGAATATATTATAAATCTTGGATAGAATAATTATCTAATAATAAGATTCTCTCATTCATGCCATAGGAATAAATTTCCTTTTATCTACATGGTCCTTGATAAAGAAAGGATAGGAGTTTGAGTGTAAAGCTATTTTCACTCAGGTATTTGGGTTTTTTGTTTGTTTGTTTGTTTTGGGGCCACACCAGTTGACTCTCAGGGGTTACTCCTGGCTATGCGCTCAGAAATCGCTCCTGGCTTGGGGGACCATAAGGGACGCCAAGGGATGGAACCTCAATCTGTCCTAGGCTAGCGCTCGCAAGGCAGACACCTTACCTCTAGCACCACCGCTCCGGCCCCTCACTCAGGTATTTGGGCTATTCCTTAAAGTTTTGGTTTTTCACCAAAAAATGACATAAACTCAGTGCTTAACTTCACAGAGCCATTTTGAAATAAGAAAATTTTTATTCATACTCTTTCAGGAAACATCTGCTGAAGTTTCATAGCATCCAAGTGAAATTGATAACATGCTTTCCTTTGCTTTCATTATAAAGATATGTTTCTAAAAGACACAAAATAATACACTTCTTTATACCTCCAAAAGAAAAATGAAAGACTTTTTAAAAAATTCAATATTAATACTTTTCTTTGGGTCATAAAGCTGACAAACATTTTCTGGTGATCATTCTAAAGTCCAAATAAATTATTTATTTTTAAAATGTAGATATTATTTGCGAAGAACAAAAATCTCTCAAAGTTCTAGTATCATACAGACCAATTTTCTTACACATCTACTTGCAATCCTGTGCCTTCCATGTACCAGCATCAGGCATCCTACTAAAGATTCTGTGAATTATAAGTGCACCAGAGGAAACTAAGCACAAATCAAAATTATTCCATTGGGCAAAATTACTTTGTCCCTCAGGTATAAATAGAAATAATATTTGGAGTTATTCTTAGACAAACAGCATAAAATAAATGTCAATGAACCCTGGAAATACCTCTGTCCTTAACAGTTCTTTGATGACATCACTGTCCTTGGAACATATATTGCCTGCTCTACTGCTGATGTTACCAGAGCAGACAAATGGGTAAAAGGTCAGGGTTCTGGCACTGTGGATACATTAGTGTTCAGGACTCATTAAGGACCAAATCTTGACACATGAGATGGGAACGTAACTGCATTCTAAAACTACTGGCAGAGAAAAGGTAAATTTCAAAGTTGTTTGATGTGATCCCCCTAACAATTCACTGAGCAAAACAGCATAGATCTTGGAATATAAAGACACAACAGAAATGTGCCCAGAAAAGAATAAAATAGATGACAGTGGAAGCAAAAATGCATCCGTAAAGAACAGGTTAGGGTTCTATAAATGTAGCTGGCAACATAGGCAAACATAGACAAGGAAACTATCATGACCTTACTTTAAGGAGCCCAGCTGACTGCCTACGTGAAGTAGTGAGTCTCTTCTCTTAAAGTCCCATTGAATTTTGATGTGCTAACTGTTCTTAATGATTTTGTCAACTTAAACAATAACTCACATGCTGGGCTGGAAACGAGGGCGGGGAGTGATATTGTATTTAATAAATGCCAGACTGTGAGTTCAATGAGGGCTGCTAGGTCACACTAAAGCTTGAACAATCCTCCTTATTTGTCTCCTTATATGTTTGTTTCATTCTCTGTGACTGAACACCAATGAATGAAGGTTGAAGTTGCCAAGCTGATTAACTACTTTAGACAAAACTTCAGTTTTTTGACTTACTAAATCTGAGAAGAAATCTATTAAAGTTTGGAGTCTCTGAAATTATTTTCTGAGGTCAAGGATTTGCTATATTGGGTGATAAATAAAAAGTTAGGTTAAGTCATTCTTCCAAAGTTTAGAACAAAATGACAGAAAATCTCAGACCAATCCATGCCACAGATTAGCTTTGCTATCCTTATTATACAGTTATTTTGTTAACACTGAAACCAAATTAATGAGCCAATAAATTGGCCAATAACGAGAAGTTATAAATGTGGGCATAAAAAATTTGGGGGTTAGGCAATAAAGTAGATATCTCACTCTTAATTTCTCCAAGGCTCAAGAGAAAGGACAAGTCCTAATACCACCCTTTCTAAACTACCATGTTTGAATAAAACTATTATTAAAAACTGCGTTTTACACATTTCACTTGTAGAACGAAAAAAAATAAAATGGGGGAAAGCTAGTAACTTGAAGAAGCTATGGCTGACTTAAACAAGTCGGAATTTTCTCTGCCCAGTCTTTCTTATTTATTAATACAGTCCCTCAATGCATCTCGACAATAAAATTTAAGGGGGGAAACAGATTCATGTTAATAAAGAAACAGCATAATATTTAAGATGCATTTAATACAATTCTGGAATGGAGCAAAGTGTTAATGAAAAATGAACATGCATTAGAGAACATGTAACCTTTACAGGGTGAACTTCCCATCATAAATCCTCTCCTTTCTCTGGAGGCTGTGAGACAAATATCTAGGCTGTCAGAATTGGAAAGCTTTTGATTTCAAGTAATATGGGGCCTGGGGCAAGTGACATAATTTTTTTATACCACTGTCCTCATTTTTAAAATGAGGATAACAATATCTTCTTATTCTACAACAGCGTGAACATGGAAAACATTTTAACACTCTGATTTTGTCAAAGTAACACCTAAAATATCAGTATTGAATTTAAAAATGCTGAACAATTGTACTGTGACATTAAAGGCCTGACTAGGTGAATTCTGGTTTCTTGTGATATCCATGCCTTTTCCCTTTTCTTGTTAATCACAAACTTTTTTTAAGTCTGAGTGTTTATCCTGTGATCACAAGCTTGCAGTCTCCTTCCACATGCATCTTTTACTTGATCCTCACAGTAGCTCTCAAAGATAGATAGGATATTTGCAAAGAGGAAACTGAGGCACAGAGAAGCTAATCTCTTGCCTGAACCCCATAACCCAGGGTTGTAAAATTTAGGTTAGCTAGGTTCAGTTATGTAACTGAAATGCTGGTATCAGTGAAATGAAGTCTATGCTCTTAAAAAATCTCCCTCTTGTTCTCAGAGCTTCCTTAAATCCCACCAGAAAAAGATAATTTCTCAGGAAGCAATATGCATCTATAGCAAATAGAATAGGATTCTCTCTAGGCAAGCAGACTTTTCTAGAACTCAACTAAGAATAGTTATTCATTAGTTCTTTACCTTACATGTTCCAAGTGTTTGTTTATTTGTTTCTCGAAACAATCAAAAGGAAGATGGGACTAAGAGGAAATGAGCAAGAAAGAAATCACTGTGACTAACAATCCTAGGGGTAAAGTGACAGCTCAAGGCTTTATTGTTGTCATAAAAGTGGTTTGGTTTTAGAGCTTTAAGATGAGAAAATCTCTGGGGTCTATGCCCATCGTGGTTCTAATAGCATTAGAAAGGGTGAGTTGGTATAAACAATAAAAAGATTTATGTTAGTGCAAGCTGCTGACTATTGACTTAAATTTTGAAGAAAGGAAAGAAAAAGAAGCCAAACCTAGACTTTCTTATTTGTGTAAGAGTTTAAAACTGAAGACTGGAGAAATTTTTAACAGTGGGAAAGGGAGCAGCTGATTCTGTGCATTGAAGATTATAGTTAATAGAAAAAGAGATCATTTTTGAAAAGCTGTTGGTAGCTCAAAGATCACTTACCAGGAACCGGAGAGATAGCATGGAGGTAAGGCGTTTGCCTTGCATGCAGAAGGTCGGTGGTTTGAATCCCGGCATCCCATATGGTCCTCCTAGCCTGCCAGGAGCAATTTCAGAGCCTAGAGCCAGGAGTAACCCCTGAGCGCTGTCGAGTGTGACCCCAAAACAACAACAAAAAAAAAACAACAAACAAACAAACAAACAAAAAAGATCACTTACCAAAGAAAGGTGTTGACTAAGGGCTTATTGGACGGGGACCATTCTATACTCAAAAGAACAGATTTTAAAATTCAACTGCATAGAACCCAAAATATAACCTAAATAACTACCAGTATAAAATAAGATTCAAACACTTTTTCATTCATGACTTTTATCTCAATTGATCAAATTTATGTGAAACAAAATACCAAGCAATTGCCTCCACAGCACTTAATTTCTATACCACATAAGTAATTGAGGTGGTTACACCTCCTATTTTCTTCCTTTCTTTGTCAATTGAATAAAAGACTGAACTTCAAACTTTTACCTTCTAGTTTATTATCAGTTTGAAAAAATACATTTTTTATTCTGCAAAAGTGACCATTGACTTTATGCTTATTATTTAAATTGTGTGTGTGTGTGTGTGTGTGTGTGTGTGTGTGTGTGCAACACCGATCTACTAAGGATTTATTTCTGGTTCTGTGCTCAGGGATCACTCCTGGTGGAGTTTGAGGGGACCAGATGGGCTGCTGGGGAACAAAGCCAGGTTCCTCATATGTAAGAAAAGTATATCAATTGTAACATTACTCCAGATCCCGAACTTTTGACTTAAGTGGTTTATACTAACAATCTCATTAGCTTATATTTTCTCAGCATCTAAAATGCACTTCTTTCTCTCTCTCTCTCTCTCTCTCTCTCTCTCTCTCTCTCTCTCTCTCTCTCTCTCACACACACACACACACACACACACATATTTAGGTGGGTAGTCTTTAAAAAAAAAAAACAATACGCTCTTAAGGACAAATATATAAGAGAGGAATCTTTAGCCACTGGAGAAAACTTAGCCCAAGTACCACTGACCAATCTTAATAAAAGGAAAATCAAGTTTCAAATAGAAAACAAAATACTTTAACACAAGATCTACTCCCATCTTCTGTGAATTTTATACCTCTCCTAGAAAAGAGTGTGTGGCTTGTAAATCTGATCATAAAAATATCTCCTTGAGGTATTAAAATGTATTTTCTGGTGTTCAACCCATCAGGACAGGCCTCCTGTTAAGTCCCATTATTAGTTTCTCAATTTTAGGACCATCACAGTGTTGCTTCTCAGTCTACAGCCGTCAGAAAAGAATGGATACTCTATAGTTAAGAACATAATGCATATATCAGAAATTAAAGATAGTATCACTATACATTTATTAAATCAATTGAATATATCTATAAGAACTAGGACACATGTGAGCCCTTTAGTGTGTCTGAGAATGGTAAGTGGCAACTTTTACTTTTCACTCGGTAGCTTATTCTATTCATTATTTTTTTTATTTATTTATTTTTTTTTGGTTTTTGGGTCACACCCGGCAATGCTTAAGGGTTACTCCTGGCTGTCTGCTCAGAAATAGCTCCTGGCAGACACGGGGGACCATATGGGACATCAGGATTTGAACCAACCACCTTTGGTCCTGGATCGGCTGCTTGCAAGGCAAACAACGCTGTGCTATCTCTCCGGGCCCATTCATTAATTTCTTTACAAGAAACATCTATTAATTTAGCCATTATTTCTGTATGAGCAGAATAAATAATTAGTCCAGATTAGTAACTGATTCATTATGATGTGTTCATTAGAACATGAACATATAGAATGATAATTTTAGCTTTTGTTTTTGGGTCAGACTTGATGTACTCAGTCCTTATTCCTGTCTTTGAATTTAGGGATCACACCTGGCAGGGTTCAAGGGACCATATGTGGTACTATAAATGGAACCTGGGTTGGTCACATGCAAGGCAAGCACCTTGTAGACTGTACTATACTCAAGTCCCTAGAATAATAATTCTATGCATGCAGATTATAGAAAGACATTTTCTAATCATCCAGAATTGAGAACTAATGTTCAAAAAGTAGAGCAACAGCTACATTTGATTTTCGATGATACTATGACAACCCTAAACTGCTAAGAAAGTTGGAATTTCATGTCACAGAGCTCTGGGTTGACGCACACTTAAGAATTTACATACACATAGTTTTGGTGGTAATGAAAATGAGTAACCATGTTGCAGTCAGTTCTGTTAGTTTTACTTTCAAATATTTTTAAAATGAGTAGTGTAGACAAAGTTCCTAGATAAGAGATAGGCAAGGAAGGAAGAACATGGAACAGTCAAGTGTAGAGTGGACTAAAATGGAGGTTACCTACACATATTCCAACCAAATATCTAAATCAAGTGTCCTATAAATCCATAAGCCATAGAAGACTAAGTTTTCAAAAGCTCAGAAACTGAGTATTTGCAGAGGAGACATACTCGCTAAAAGAACTGAACAAGGAGAAAAAGGGCAAGAAAGAGACACTTCATAAAGCCAGGTCTAAACTAATGCTTTTTGCCCTCCACCTTCACATTCATACTTAACCTAAAAAGATTAAAATATCATAATAATTCTGAGATTTCTGGCTCTCAAGATTTCCATTATGACACATCAATAAAGCAAGGCAAGGTGACTGAGAAAGAACTGCTGGCTTTCATTTCCTGCTCATTTGAAGGTCACTTTTGGAGATAAAGATTATATTTTTGCAGAACCAGAGGATACACGTACATTTCTAGAAACTTGTAACATCAGATGTTCTGAACGAGCGAAGGAAAATGAATGATCCTATTAAGATACTTCTGACCATAAATCAGAGGTGTTAAGCTCTGACTGGCTAACTTCAACTTCCCATTTGACTCATCTGAAAATGGAACTGATGTGAATATAGATTGAGGAATGATGCTCAGCGCCATTAGAGGTGGCTCATAAGCTACCATTCAGAGGTCTCCGATTGAAATACAGTGTGCCTAGCACCTGGAGACAAATATTTGCATCATTTCATTGTTAAGTGACTCTCTGCAGAGTAGAAAAATGGGTGTCATGCTTGTAATACAAAAGAACTGCTTGTATTAAAACTCCCAGGCTTGAGCAAAGGGGGGCTGAGCAATTTACTAATGTGAAACACTTGGAAAAGGGCAATTTCATTTTCAGGCTTACCTCCCTGCATTTACAAAAGCCTCTCTTCTCCCTTTGGGGCACTGTGGGATCCTCTTTCTTTTCCTCCAAGATGCTGAGTGTTATTTTGCTCTGTGCCTCTGAAGGTAGGCCTTTCAGCAAGAAGATGGTCTGCATTCTGCCACTGCTTGCTTCCAAGTCCTGCTTTCTGGAGTTGGCCCTTAAAGGTAGCAGGGTGAAATTCTGCCTCTCACTCCAATGCAAGAGATTTTTATGCTTCTGAACTTTGTTTCTCATCTGCAAAAAGCAGCTAAAATATTCCACAACTAAGGGCTGTTTAGAGCCACAGAACTGAATTTGTTCAGGTATATGAAAGGTATATAAAAACCTGGCTCTTAATTGGTGGCAAACAAAGGTTATGTCTTCCTTTTAGTAAACTGTGCTCATAAGTGAAAAGCAAACTCCTTGACAGCAAACTTCTCAACTACTAGGTGACATAAATAAATTTTGTTAGGGTCTGGGGAGCATACATAGGAGATGGAGCCCATTTTAGGGTGATCTTAGGAACGATGCAGTGTTGGTGATCATACCCAGAGCATGTGCTCAGCACTTTAAGCCCTCTGTCTGACTTCCAAATATCCCCACCTCTTAACATCATAGAAGGCATTTACTTTTACTTTCCAAGGCCCATGGAATATCTGGCATAGAGGAGATATGTAGCAGTGTTTGCTTCACAAGTACTGCCTCGCACAATCTCTACAAATGAAAAGAGGTTCAATGGGCAACTGAGGAGGAGGGAAAAGATGTCACAAAAGGTTAGGGATAGGACTGGAATGATAGCACAGCGGTAGGGTGTTTACCTCGCACATGGCCAACACAGGATGGACCCTGGTTCAAATTTTGATATACCATATGGTCCCCGAGCCTGCCAGGAGTGAGCATAGAGCCAGGAGTAACCCCTGAGTGCCACTGGGTGTGACCCAAAAACAAACAAACAAAAAAAACCAAAAGAAACAAACAAAAATCAAAAGGGATAGAAAAAATTCACAGACACAGAAAGTTTAAGGAATATTATCAGTGCACTTTCAGCAACTGAGACCAGTGTTTGAGCTGTGGAAAGTGCTAGAAGCCTCTGTAAATAGGCCATGGGACTTGTGTAGCGCCACTAATCAACACAACTTGGAGAAGAATATTAAAAATAGTTGTCTACAGGCTTTTCCACAGCCATCTAGCCTTATATGAGGAAATGTGATATATATATATATATATATATATATATATATATATATATATATATATATATATATATATATATATACTGGTTTTCTGAATCAAGACACCCAGGAAGAGGCCCCAGTTTGCTTTTTTGGCACTAACGTTTCCTACTCATCTCTGAGAGGAGCATTGTGGTAGTCCTGATGGACCCTGGCATCACTGGACACCAGCAACCATATATTTTTAGATCCTCCACTGACTTGTGCTGAATATCACTGGAAGTGTGTCCCAGGCATCCTGCATAATGCTAGAAAGATCCCCTATCCCTCCAAACATCCAAACATAATCTTTAAAAGAAACAAAATGAGTACTTCATGTTTTCTATTTTTATTTTTTTGGAGACACAGCCAGTTGTTTTCATGGTTATTCCTAGCACTTTTCTCAATAGTGACCCCTCTTAGTGTTGCTGAAAGTTCACACTGGAGTCATTGGGATGCAAGGTAAGACCCTTACTTTTGTACTATCTCTCTTTGGTTCATATGTTCTAATATATCTACCATGGGCATCACAAGTGGAGAGATCATACTCGAAGGCGTTATTTTGTAGGAATCTGTTAATGCTTCTCTTCTTTGGATCATACCAGAAGTGTAAAGTCTCTAGGGTCACTGCAACTGGTACTCAGGGGATCATATACTCGGGATCCAATACAGGTCCTCTTGCATGCAAAGTATGCAATACTAGCCCTTTGAACTATTTCTTTTGTTCCAGCTAAGGTAGTTTCTTAAAATTCAAATTGATGAAAAAAGATGTACGTTTCTTCATACTTAGATTTTACATGATTAAGTATAGTCCTTCACTAACTTTACAAAGAAATCAGAAAAAAATACTGGAGTTGGCTAGAGAGATAGGCAGAACACTTGCCTTGAACTCAGCCAACCTAGATTTAATCCCAGGAATCCCATATAACCTCCCATCCCATCCCACCAAGCATGATCCCTGGATGTAGAGCCAGAAGCCCTGTGTAGCACCAGGTATAGCTCTAAAACAAAGGAAAATAAAACAAAACAAAAACCCAAACAACAACAACAACAAAAATAGAGTAAAAAGTTGTCCCTTTTATATATAATTATTTGGAATAGTCTATGAAATTCTAAAATTCGAAAATACTTCAGATTAAGTAAAACTTCACTGACAATTCATAGTGCATTTAAACAAATTTTAATTATTTTAGTAAATGATCAAAAATATTTTTAGTAAATGGCAGGATGCAAGATATATTTATATTTCCTAAGAATTTAGCAAACAGAATACTCTAATATTGTTTTGACATATTTGTCATGCTTATTGATGATTTCTGCAACTGACTTTTGTACCTGAACACAAATAGTGTGTAAGACTCGAAAGTTTGTAAAACTTGAAAGTTATTTGTTTCTTTAAAGATTCCGAGTTAGGCCAAGATTTTCTTTTTCAGTTTTCTTTTATTGTGAGATTAAGCTTTTACTGATCCATTGGAAAATTAAAGTAATATAACTAGTTTTGAATGCCTAAACTATTTACTAATGCTATTTGTGTAGATGTTAAAAATCACAATGTATTTCAAAGCTAGGTGTGTACAAATGACTATCTATTAAAGTATTTTCAAGGCCTTACAAATTCCATTCAAAATAAAACAGAGCAGAAAGTAGCATGCCATATCCTCCAACTTGATCATATCTTCCAAATTTCATGTTCTCAGGGGCCCACTTATATTTATTTTAGTGTTCAGTTTAGAAATATTTGTTGTTCCCATGTAATGTCCTGAATATATTCATGCACAGATCCCTGTTATTCTGGGTTACCATTGCATGTGCAAGAGAGAGATTACATTTTTGAGGAGGTCTTCTAAGTAGGGGCCAGTGACACTTGGCCCAACTGGTTGGTAGTTGATATCAGATCACAAATATGCATTTCTCCTCAGAAACACCAGGCCAATGTGTTTTTGAAGGGCTTACAGTGCTTAGGATGGAAGCAGAGTATTGCATAAGACCTCATGTGATATCCCTGGCTGGATATCCCTGAGATTCTGATTTTATGTTTGTATTTTTGTTTGTATTTTTGGCTTATAACCAGTTATGTTCAGGTGCTCCTCCTGACTTGGTGCCTGGGGTCACTCATGTAGTTGCTGACAGACATTTGTTATGAAAAGCATGTACTCACTAGCCCTCTAAGCTATATCTACATCCCACCAGCATTAAATTTTAAAAAGCCACCTAAGTGAATAATAACAAGCTCCAACAAGTGAAAGACATGCTTTGAGTGTGATAGGCACTTGGAATAGGGAGTTTGCGCTTGTTCGGAGGCTCAGGGAAGACTTCCAATATCAGGAGAATAGAATTGGGGGAAGTGGTCTAGATGTGAATACCATTTTGTAGCATTTGAAAATTTGAATCCAGAACACTACTTTGCAGCAAGTAGAAAACACCAGTGTGGCTAGGGACCTCAAAGCAAATTCTGTACCTCAAATGTACTTGGAAATTAAAATAACAACAAACATAATCATTCCAGGTGAAGTGGACCTATGCTATTTCTTTTACGTTCCTAGGTGGTTCTAATACATAACCAACACTGCTGAGTGGGGGTATTGTAGCTGGAGAAAAACACTTGGAATTAGATAATGCAGTAGTTTTTATGCCTCAAAATTCATACCCCTGGTGCTCAGAGGTATCAATGGGTGCACTGGGAGGACTTGAAAAATCCTGTGAAGTTGACAGGTGAAAGGGACAGTATAGAAGACAAGCAAAGGGGAGCTCCAAGTGTAAAAATTGCTGAAATTATGGAATAGTTAAATAGTTTAATGCTGACTTAGTCCAGTTTTCAGAGAAATCCAAATCTCCAGATTAAATTTGGGAAGGAAAATAATATCTTAAATTTTTCTTCCTTTACCATCTATTAAATATATATCTTGAGAGCACATACATCAAGTTTCTGCATATTATGGAAAAGTTTGAATAAACATTAATTTCAAGGCTATAAAGAAAATTGTGGAGTGGACAGAAAAAAATCTGAAAACGATCTTTATATATGGAGGAAAGGCTAAATCAAACTAGCAAATAATTCTAAATTTATAAAGTAAGAGTTAAGAAATTACATAGGGTGAAGGTATTTGCCATGTGTGCAGTATATTTGCCCCAGTGCCATATATTATCCTCAGAATTCTGTCATGAGAGATACCTGAGCTTCGATGGCCCTACCACCCTCTCCCTGAAAATGGCAGGGAAACTTTATCTTTACTCAGTATTTGAAGAAGCAACTTTATTTGAACTGAATTTGATTATGATTTTTCTTATCAGAAAAAATATATAGAAACTACAATCTGAGCCTCCATTTCTTGCAGGTCAGGCAGCAGAGTGATCTGAAGAAAGCGATGCTTTGCCTACTGTGCGTTCATAAATGTGGTGGCCTGGCTAACACTTAACTTTCAGAAACTGCCTTTTCTTTACCCAAAGAATAAAAATTACACTAAATGTGCCTTCTATTATAAACATAAAGTAATAATAATTTTCCTCTTTCAAACATATAAATGAATCTTGGAAATGTGATCAAAGGCCTTAATATCCAGGGCCACATGAAAAGGAGCAGAGAAAACATGGTCAGAGGTTCATGGCAGGCTGTCTGATTAAAGTTGATGGTGGATACAGTCACAGAGTTTTCTTCATTGTTCTCATTTTACATATTAGTGTTTACTCTTCTATTTTCATGGCTTCATTTTATTTCATTTTGGGATATACTCCCTTGCTAAGGTGTATCTAATGTTAAAAAGAAGATAAAACTTCCCTCATTCTGTAAAATTGGTAGGTAGGCACTAGATATTAAGTACAGGGGGTAATAAACTTGCCTTAGGATACCTTATCTCTCCCACAGGTCTTCCAGGAATGATTCCTGAGCATAGAGTAGGAGTAAGCCATGAGCACTGTCATGTGTTTCTATAATACTTTCCTCCCTCAACCTCCCCAATACAGACAGGTTCAAATAGAACTTTCCATAGACAAGGCAGCAATATAAAAGTTTTTCATAGATAAAATAGAATTTTAAAACACCCAGAATTTACAAGGCACAAATTAGTATTTTGAAATGAGTAAAGCTTATTACATTGGGCATATTTTTTGTAATTTTCTCCTGACTAGATACATACTATGAAACTAGATTCATACATATTGCTCTGGGCATTGTGCCAAGATGGGGTCTTTTTAATTCCAAGTTAACCATTCTTCATGCAAGAGATATAACAAACACAAGATACTACAAAAGCTATATTGTTATCAAATTTAGTAAAATCACACCAATAATAGCTAAATCAGCTTCCTCCAGCAACCTTTTTTCTCTTAAAAGGTAAGATTACATCATGAAAACATCAGGGAGAAAACAATAACATGAGGTTTGATTTTTACTTCTTTTGTTTCCTTTTTTCAAAAGTTCTGAATGAAGGATGAGGATTATAAAAAAAACTAATTCTGTAGATAACAAAAACTTCTGGAACCTTAAAGAAAGACTCTATCCTAGACTTGGCCCTATGATCTGTGTAAATACCTAGATATTTAATTATAGAGGACTGATTTTGACAATCACAACTGAGCAGAACATTTCCTGGCACTATAAAAAGATCTTGGAGTTTGACAATGAGCATTTCTGGAGCTGTAGTTGTTCCCATGACAGTATGCTTCAAAGGTGGAGAAGCCCTGTATATCTTAGGCCAAGGGAATTCCCTTACTAATTTTCCCAATACTTACTGTGCCTATGCAAAAAACAAACAAACCAGCAAACAAAAACCAACAAACCACAAAACCTTGCCACACCAGTCCCCCTTCCTTTTTTTTTTTCTTTTTTGTTGTTGGTTTGTTGTTGTTGTTGTGTTTTTTGTCATTTCTTGTTTTGGTTTTTTTTTTCTTCTTTTAACTTTATATTTATAGCTTCTAGATGGGCTCCTCCCAGCTTTCACTCTCTTTTTTTTTTTGCAACAGAACCACAGAACTTGAATCATCTTGTTCTGCCTCGTAAATTGAGAGGGGGAAAAGTGCATGGACCAGAAGCAAACAGTTGCATGAACATTGAGTGGAAATAAAAAAAAATGATCAGACCTAAATACCAAAGTCAAAGTCAAGGACAATAGAATCAAGATACCCAGTCTACAACAGGCTATATAATAGGTCACAAAGGTGACCTATTACACTAGCAGTCTGGGGTTGGCAAAGTGGGGAGGTGTGGGATGCATGCTGGGAACAGGGGTGAAGGGGGGGGGACAACACTGGTGGTTAGAATGGCCATAATTCACTGACACTATGCACCTTAAATATAACTGTGAAAGACTTGTATGTAATTCACATTGGTCTCAATAGAAATAATTTAAAATAAAAAATAATAATTAAAAAAGAGACCCCTAGATTCAAAGTGAAGAAGTAGCACATGTACTCTTTGGGTCCATGAACATGGATCCACTTGCTTATGTTACCGCATCTTCCCTTCTGAGATGTGTGCTTTTCTACTTTCATACTTAGTTATATACAGGGGGTTTTTCCATTTTTGGAGAAGCCTTCATTCTCTCCAAAGTGCTTTACTCTCTCCCTTTCTTATTTTCTCCTTCCCCTTTCCCAGTACCTTCCAGTCTTGCTTTTACTTTAAGAAAAAATTAAATGAAGAAGTATGTGTTTGGTTAGGTGGTGAGTGGTCAGTGCCAGGCAGGGAAGCTCTGAGGATTGAGTGAACTCACCTGAGAGTAAGATGGAGAATTTAAAACAATAATGAAACCCTTCCAGGCACTCTAATTCAAGTATTTCTAGGTGATTTGTCCTGGATGTTAGTGATTCATGCCCAAGAAAGGTAGTTAGACAGGTTTAAATCAGGTAGTCTGCTTTTAGTGCATGAGGCTAATTTGTTCAATTCATCAGTGTGGATGAATGGATAAAGCAGTCAATCATGAACTTGTTTCAAGTTAATCTTCAAAACCTTTGTGTGCTGCCTCCAAGATGGAAGGTTCCACCATGATGCAGCTTCTACAATGAAGCAAGGCATCTGTGTGTCCAGTGGAATATACAGCAGAAGTGACAGCAAGTGAGTTTCTAGGCTTGGTCATAAAAGACAATGACATTTCCATCTTGTTCTTTTAGATCATGCTTTCTGAAAGAAGTTAGCACTTGGATATTCAAGGAACTCTACCTACAGATGTGAACTAGAGCTGAAACTTGCCTTTAGCTCCACAATGCATGCCCTTGAGTGAGTAAAGCACTTTGGAGGTGGATTCTCCCATTTAAGTCCAGCCATCATACAACTGTAACACTTCAGAAGAAACCCTGAGGCAGCAGTACCCAGAATTCCAGAGCCACAAAAGTCATGCACATTGTTTATGGTGTTTTGGCTTAAAGTGTTTTGTTTGTTTTTTACTATATTCAGTAGTACTCAGGAATTACTCCTAGATCTATGCTCAGGGATTATTCCAGGCAGTTGCTTGGCAGACCATCTGCCGTGATGATTGAACCTGGGTCAGCTGTGTGCAAGCCAAGTGATATAACAACTGTACTCTCTCTCTTCGTCCTTGCACTCTTTCTTTGCAGTTAAATCTGCTTAAAAAAAGAAGTAAACAAATGTATTCTAATTTATTAAACAAGTTATCCTATACTCAGGTCTGCTGACACATACGATATGGCATAAGAAACCCAAAATATAAGAAGAAACAAAGCAGGCCAATTAGATATATTGAGAGGATCAGATTTCTTGTTACTCCAATCTCAGCACAAGAAAGCTTCTGACTATTATAAAATGCTGGAATTGAATTGTAACATGCTCTGAGTTTTAGTCCAGCCAACTCTAGGAAAGATAGTTTATCTATAATCTTGATGTAATACCACAGCATTAAGTTTATAGTTTCTGGAGAATGTGATTGGCTCATATATTTTATATGGCAGTGGCAGAGCATATACAAAAGCATTTTAAAAACCTAGATATTGGCTGCATGTTCTGAATATCAGAAAAAAAAGTGTGTCCCAAAAGAGAGGGAATAAAAGAGGGAGTGAGTGTGTGAGGGAGAGACAGAAACAGACACAGTGACTGAGGACTTGAGGTCTTTACTGTACCAAACATTGAGGAAGACTCTTCTCTCTGATGAAAATACTTTGAGTTTAGTTCATTTTTTTGTGTGTGTTTGATGAAAAGGAAGTGAAAAAGAAGAAGAGGGTGAATATATTCACCTAGCATGCAGCTTTAAAATTAAGCCAAGTCAGAAAAGATAAGGCCAGCATCAGAATTTTACCTTAATATTTTGCCTCATGCTTCTTTCCTCATACCCACACATACTTCTCCAAATAAGCAAAGAAGGTGACCTGGAGATGTCATTTTTTGGCTCATTACTATCTGCAGGCAATACCAGGAACTTAAGAATGGAATACAGCATGTTAAGCCATGGCTACTAAAATAAGAATGAAGGTAAAAGAAAGAATGTGGATGATTTATATGTGGGTAATAGCAATATAAAAACCTTTTGATTTTGGTGTCTGACTTGAGCTGCAGATTTTAAGGCTAAAGTTGGGGTGCAATTCCTTTGTAGAAAAGACAATCCTGCAAGCACCAGGGAGGGCTAAGTGCAGTGACACAAGGACAAAGGAGGGGTGCATTTATCAAGTGATTATATCACCCCACCCATTAATCAGAGATTTTGCCAACAAGGTGTAACTTCCTTTGAATTTCTAGGTTGTACTTGGGGAGGAACCCAGCACTATAGATTACTTGGCATTTTCTATAATTTATGTAAATAGAATCAAAGTACATGCTCTCTTTTGTCTGCTTGTTCTTTGTTTTCCCCACTGAGAGTAATTTTGAGATTCGTCCATGTTGTAGCAGGCATCAGTAGCATGACTGTCACAAAGTCATGTGTTTTAATATTTTATAAAAATTTTTTTCAGATGGGTTCACACCCAGTAGTGCTCACCAGGGGCATCAGGCTACAGAGGTTATTTCTGGCTCTCTGCTCAGGTATCATTCCTGGTAATTCTTTGGAGAATTCATGTTGCCTATTAAATTATTTCTGGCCCATCAAGCACCCTTTTTATTGCTTCTCTTGAGTATGACTTGTTTTTAATTCACAGAATATGGCAAAGATCTTTTTAATTTCATTTTTGCCTTTTTTTTTTTTTTTTTGGTTTTTGGGCCACACCCGTTTGATGCTCAGGAGTTACCCCTGGCTATGCGCTCAGAAATCGCCCCTGGCTTGGGGGGACCATATGGGACGCCAGGGGATCTAATCGCGGTCCATCCTATGCTAGCGCTTGCAAGGCAGACACACCTTACCTCTAGCGCCACCTTCCCAGCCCCCATTTTTGCCTTATTTTAAAAAATTGGGGGGAGCTACACCTGGCAGTGCTCGAGAATTACTTCGAACTCTGTGCTCATGGATCACTCTTGGCAGTGATCCTATATAAGATACTCAGGACTGAACAGAGATTGGCCATATCTAAGGCAAGCGTCATCCCCACTGTCCTATTTCTCTGGTCCCTTTATTTTTCATTTTAAAGTTAATATCTTTAATGCACTAAAATACATTTCAAATTATGAAATAAAAGTTTAATTTATAAAATACCTAATACATATCCCAATTACGTATCAGTTATTTCCCCTGGCAGTTTGTGGTTCTAGATATGACATTATTGAAGTTGGTCTTGGCTAGTTCCACTGAAAATAATGGGAGTGGCATGTAAATTCACAGAGTGGATGTAATAGGGAAGATGTAAGCTAAAAACCATCTATAGACAAAATTGACAACAAAAATGGAAAAAAAAATCATCTTTCTCAATGGTAACATTTCTTAGTATTTTGTGTGCCAAGGAATTTACAAATGGGAAATAAAATTTTGTGTGACACGTAGAATTATAGCTAATGCCCATTTGTTGAACAGTACCACGCACAGTTGTCACACTAATGGCTTTACACAGATCTTACTTCTCACAATAGCTCTGTGAGGTAATAAGATCTCTGTATGTTTTAATCTTAGAAAATACCCACATAATTTATTTTCACTTAGTAAATTAGCAAAGTTTATTAAAGTGCTACAGGAAAGACAATTTCTTGGCTAAAGCACAAAAATTGTACGTCATAAAAAATTAAATTCCATCAAATTTAAAATGTAGGATTTTCAAAGTACTGATAAGAAATGAAAAGCTGGGATCCAAGAACAGGAAGAAAACTGCAGCCTTATCTGTAAGGACCTGAATTCTGGTCAGGGCTACATGCCTCATCTGTAAGGACCTGAGTTCAATGGATGGCATGGCACAGCTGCTCTAGCACTGCAGAGTGTGGCCCTTCCTGGTCTCTAGAAGGTGAGTTCTAACACTAGCTATTGCCCTGTAAACTGAATATTGCCAAGAGTGACCCATGGGCCATCTGAGCACTGTGTGAAAGACCTCACCCCCCAAAAAATAGATAAAAAGAGCTAAATAAAAAGTGAAAAAATATTTTAATTACATATATCTGATATAAGAACATTTAATTGAGGATACATGAAGTTTATAACTCAAAATAAACAACTTATTTTTAAAAAGTAAAAAATTAAAAGAGACACTTAACCAAGTTAGAGATGACTAAGGAGAATATGAAAGAGCTCAACATCATGTCATTAGGAAACATAAGTTAAAAGTATAGTGAAATAGCACTACACACTTATTAATTACCATGACTAATAGTAAGCATATTAGTCAATTGCGGTGTAAGCAGAAGTATGGAAGTAAAGAGTTCATGAAAAATGTTTTATTTCCTCATAAAGGGGAATATATGAGGCTACATTGTGCTTCATTCTACTATTTTTGAACATTTTATTCTATTTTCAAGTATTTTTAATAATAATTTAAAATTTTAACATTTACAAAATTTTCTATGATTGAGCTCCAGTCATACAATGTACACCACACTTCACCAGTGCATATTTCCCTCCACAAATGTCCCTAGTTCTCTCTACCACCTGTCTCTTGGCAGATATTTTATTTCTCTCTCTTCTTTTTATTTTCTTTTGACACTGGTTTATTCTACTGTTAATGAAGTGGTATGTGTTATGCATATCACTTTATCCTCTCTTAGTGCTCTGTTTTGATCCAGAGTGATCCAATTCCAACTTTCTTTGTCACAGCGATGCTTCTCTACTCTAACTGCTATTTGTGGCAAGCTTCTTTCATTACTGTTATATTGCTATTAATGCCTGTATTCAAATCTATCAGCAGTTGCTTTAGGTAATTTGTTAACTCCTCAGTGTGTACATATATATGTTTAGGAGTGTGATTTCTTTCTGATGTACATATCCCTTGATTATTAAATAATAACCCTCTCTGTCTCTTATATAACCTTTTTGAGTCTGAAGTTTTCTAATATTATTTTCTACTATTAGTATGGACATCCCAGCCTTTTGTAAGGGGTTGTTTTCTTGAAGAATTGTCTTCCAACCTTCAACTTTGAGACTGTGTTTGCTCTGACTATTCAAATGTGTTTCTTGAAGGCCGCAAAATTGGATTAAATTTTATGATTCATTTGCTACTCTGTGTCTCTTGATTGGTGCCTTTAGTCCAATGACATTGAGAAAGATTATTGTCATGAAACTCTGTGCCATCTTTTTTTTTTTTACAAGTTTAATGTGTTTTTGGAGATTGTCTTACCTTAAAGTATCTCCTTGAGTTCTTTTGAATTTCGTTTTGAGTCTGTAAAGTTTCTGAGCTGCTGTTTATCCATGAAGATGTGTATCCTTCCTTCAAACCTAAATAAAAGTCTGGCTGGGTGAATTATTCTTGGTGAGGTGGTGATTTACTTGAATTTTTTTATTATTTCCCACCAGTGCCTTCAGGCATGGAGGGTTGCTTGTTTTTTTGGGGGGGGCCACACCCAGTGATGCTCAGGGGTTACTCCTGGCTATGTGCTCAGAAGTCACTCCTGTCTTGGGTAACTATATGAGGCACAGGGGTTTCGAACCGTGGACCGTCCTGGGTCAGCCGAGTGCAAGGCAAACTTCCTACCACTGTGACATCCCTCTGGCTCCAGAGGCATTCACTTTTATGTAGCTCAGAAATCTTTCTTAAATATAAGCCTCCAAAAATGAAGATTCCTTCAATAAAATTTGCATACAAATGTTCAAATCAACGTTAAGTATTGGAGAGATAGTTCAATAGGCTAAGTTCATGCTTTATGAGAGGTCTGAGTTTGATACTTGTCCACATGGTTCTCTTAGCACTATTGGGAGTGACTGAAAGCAGAGTTAGAAGTAGTTCTCTATAACTGCCAGGTGGAGTTCAATAAAATAAATATTCTCCCCCCAGATACCTGTGAGTTTTATTGAAAATGTTCACAGACTATCATTTAGGATATAGCTCAGCAGTAAAGCATATGGCTTGTATGTGCAAGGCCTGGGTTTAAATTCTGGCACTACACAATGCATGCAACCCAGATACACAATCGGAGAAAGAACAAAATGTGTTGAATCCATAAATTAGAATATCTTCTATAATATAAATACAATAAACTAAGATCAAACATAATAACATGTATAATTATCAAAATGTATGCAGAGTAAAAACCGAATTCAAAAGCAAACCTTGTTTGTGATTCTATTTACATAAAATTCTTGAATAGATGCAACTTATCTATAGTGGTGACAATGATTACCTGGGATAGAAAGTTAGAGAACACAAATGGAATCTATTTGATAGAAATTTTCTAACTTTTAATCAAAATAGTGGTTGCATGGGTATACACATGTTTCAAAATCCCTGGAAATATAAAGTTAATAGGGGTATTTCATTACAAGTAGCTATAATACATTAATAAATCTTGTTATTATGAAGATTATTATACAGTCTTTACAACTTGAACGTTAATTTATTCTGTGCCTGCATGCTTTGTATTAATTTTTTCAAATTTTGGCAAAGATTTATTTAACTGTGTAGTCTTTTCAGAAATTATTGTGTTACTCAAGGATACAATATTTTTTGTCCCTGGATTTCTATTCATAATCAAAAGAAAAGCAGAATGTGAGAACATAATCTGTTGCCTCAATACTGCAAATATATTTAGTCACATAGGAAATACTATGCAGGAATTCTTTTTATTGTGTTGTTATTTTAACCGAATTTAATTAAAA
Source organism: Suncus etruscus (assembly GCF_024139225.1). Lineage (NCBI taxonomy): Eukaryota > Metazoa > Chordata > Mammalia > Eulipotyphla > Soricidae > Suncus > Suncus etruscus. The sequence continues at coordinate 55,924,832 of NC_064849.1, forward strand.
TATACTAATTGCAAATATTTTATATTAAAACTTTTGTATAAGCAATGTTGTGTTCAAAATATTTAAGTAGGGCCTGTTGTAATTATTCTTTTCTTTCTTGCAAATTAGAGTGTGAATTTTTTGGCATAGTACGTAACTTTGTCTAAAAATAATTATAAACATTCAGGAGAAATTATGTTTGACTTTATTTCACATTTATTTTACTATTTTATCATCTTGTTTTTTACAATTATTTGTATGCAGTTCACATTCCTGAAGTTAGTCCATTTCCCTTTACTTGAGAGAATCTAATCAAAAAGAGGCAAAGCCTTGAAGGAAAATGGAATATTAGTTTCATTTAAGTGTTACATAATTTAAAGTATACATGGTATAGTATAATGCTTGGATTAGTACTATTGCTAGGCAAACTTTTTCTTTTTAGGTGACATTCAGAGATGCATCCTGGGTCTGTAATAAGAATTACTCCTGACAATGTTCAGTGATCTATATGGGATGCTGAGGATTGAACCCAGGTTGTTCAAATATAAGGTAAACACCCTATCCAATGTGCTATCTTTCTGTGCCCCAAGTAAAACATTTTAAAGAACTATTCACTGTGCTCAAAATGCCCAATTAGAGAAATTAGTTATTCTGATTATGCAACCCACAGTCTAGTCAAGAACATCCTAGTTCTACTACTCAGTTAGGAAAAACACTTTTTCTGCAGTTTCCTAGTTTCTTGATTATTTTAAGGAATACACAGAAAGAGTCATGGCTAAAAGTTTTGTGGGGGCAGTAAAGGAGCAAAGAAGAGGTTGTATGTGTCTCACTTGGTAAATAATAGCATTGAAAGTTCTTCATTTCATTTCAATCATTAATTTGGTCTTCCCTTCCTTTCCTGCCCCCCTTCTGCTCCTTTCCATGGCTGTTGTTTTTGTAATGTCAGTAATTGTATATTCTTGTCTGCAATATTTGGATACTGGGTTGTGGTGCTCTCTGGCATCACACACGTGCTCTCAGACATGGAGTTGAATTGTTCAAGTGAGATGTGAACCCAGTATGCTTTTAAACAGTTACTCTACCACTGAGCTATCCCTGGGTTCTTGTTGATTAGTTTATTTCCTACTGAGTTATAATGTAAAGAGTTGCTGTCGTGTTTATTTTTATTACTCTCTTAACTTTGTCAATAGAGAGCTGTTAAAGGCTCACCAATATCAAACATCATACAGAGTACTGAAGCAACAATGATAAGAAAATTGCAGATGGCCCCAGTCTATAAGTAGCTTTCAGTTCATTTGGGAACAGAATAAAAAATGAAAAGAAATTTAGAAGGAATTAGTTGAAGGAGGATTCAAATAGATAGTAGAGGAGCTGAGGCAATTGCCTTGCTGGTGGTTGACCCTGGTTTGATTCTGGCCCTCAAGCCTGCTGGGAGTGATCCCGGAGTCAGAGCAAGCTGTTAGAGTTAAGAGTCAAAGTCAGCTCTCAACCATGCCAGGTACAGCCTGACCAAACAGACAAATAAATACATTTTTAAAAATAGCTATTTAAAACTAGCTGAAATTAACATTTGGAGGCTGAGAGAAGATTCTTTTGGGATGGCTAATTGGAAGGAAAGACTCAGCAAAGCATGGTGAGGCTGAGAAAGCTAAGGAACAACACACAAAAATCTGAAGAGACAGGTCCTTGCAAAGTGCTAAGAACAACAGATTGGATGTAGCAGAGCTTAGTGTGAATAATGAGAGAAAGGGGTCTGGAAATAAATGATTCAAAGGACATAGTCCTGATCTTCCTAGAAAAGTCTGCAAGTGCAAGTCTCACAAGGTTGGGTAGCTACTTTGTATTTTTGGAAGCTATGGATGAATGCTAGAGAGAGTCCTATCAGGCAACTGCATTGTAAAAATAGTCTTTTTTCCAGATGTGAGGGTTGAATAAACGAGGCAGAGACAAGAGTAAAGGACAAAGTTCAGTTTCTGGCTCCTTTCTACCTTTAGTCTTCATTTGGGATCTTTCCTGCTGCTTCCTCTTATTCCTCTCCATGAGCATAAACTGGCTGCTGCCTTTGGGCTTCTGCACTTTCTTCCTTCTCAGCTCATGGCCTACAAGGCTTATTGTGGTTCTGTGAGTAACTTTAAGTCAATCTCTCAGAGGTTCTTTTCACTTCTTGCTAGATGCTTCACATTAATACTTTCTTTAGATCAGTGCTGAACTGCTGCTACTTTTAATTTTTAGTTCATTATAAAAAAAAACACTGGACTAAAATAATAATAATAATTTAAATCAATATAATTATTTTGACAATTTTATCATGGCAGGTTTGAGCTGTTGATTTTGGAAGTTGGATCAGAGGATAGACAGAGATCAGCCCCAGACTGCTGCTTACATCAGTACATTGCTATGGATCTTGCTTCATTAGAGGAGCAAGAGTATTGGCCTCATAGTCATCAGCATGGTTACAATCTATGGCTTGGTCGTGGTTTAATGGGAATGCTCTAATCAGGCTTTTTGAGGGGGTGGGGCAATTTCCAAGCATCATTTAGGGAACCCTATTCCCAGTAATGCTTGGCTGAACTGTGGACTTCACAGTTTTGTGTTCAGACCTGGTTATATACCACCAATAGTGCTGGGAACCACAGCCTGTGGTGCATCGTAGGAGAATCATGTAGTATGAAGGATTGAGCTTGAGATCTAGTGCATGCCAGCCATGCATCACAGTCCTTAAAGCTAGCTCTTCAGCCCCTATACATGCTTTTGAAAAGTCTCTTCTCTAATTAGCTATGTGGTTTCCACACATTTTGGTAGCATCAAAATAACCTGACTTGACTGGAGTTTGAACTTTAGAAACTAAAGTTGGCATTCTCCCTTTATTAATGGCTTAATTTTTTTCTTTTAGGGGGTTCAACTCTCAGGGGTATTTTCAGAAGTAAACCTGGCAGTGGTCCAGAGACAAAATATGTGCTGGCAATTGAACGGGGCAAGTGTCTTACCCTGTACTATTTCTTCAGACATTTTAAATTCATTTTTGATAGATATAAAGTATTCCCAAAGGGAATATTTTCTCAAAATTACAACTTAAATGGAGGCTGATATTTTATATACATATTCTAAAAAGTTTTTTTAATTCTTTTTCAATCTATTTCCTAAAGCCATTAAAAGTTCTTCACCAATGCATTTGTATATAAATAAAATTAAAAGCTTCCATAATCACATTGTACCACTTATTCTTGTGATAATGTTTTTTATAATTGACTATAGAATTTCAGAAATTTCAAAATAGAATTTTACCTAGAATAATATCTAGAATGCTTATCCATAGTTAAAAGAATGCGCAGAAATTAAGAATAAATCTTGAGATCATCTTGTTTGTGTGATGTATTATTTTAGTTGGTATCACTGAAAACTATTGTGATGACATACATAATCATGAATGACAAGTTTAAAGATGATGAAAATGTCCTTGAAGGAGACAATCAGTAATTTCACCTCCATGAGGCTCAGGTCAAGAACAAATAGCTGATTTTGTTTTAGTATGCTGATCTGAACTTATAACCATTGCCTCCAACAACAGAATCTTGCTTTATTATTACTATACTAATAATCAACATGCTTTTATTTATAAAAATTTCCATATTCCTTCTTTATATTCTGTTCTAGGATTAGAAAACCTGTCTATCTTATTCAATTATATATTCCTTGAGCCCAGAAAAGTGCTGGGCATAAGATTAAATATTTACTATATATAAATAAAATAATAAATATAAAATAAACAAATATTTAGAATAAATATTTGCTGAAGGCTGGGCAGATGGATGGATATATGGAAGAATTTATGGGTGGATGAATGAATACAGTAATAGAAGCAAGAGATAGTAGTTCTTTGCATTCTTGTCGGAAGAATGGGGGAAAGTAATAGATTTTCTTTCTTGAAAAGAATCATCATCACTAGATTAATTCTTGAATGTGGAAGATGAAAGCAAATAAGGGTTTATTCTTCGAACTATTAACTGAAAGACTTTTGTTTCTGCAGTTTAGCATCAGGCCTAACACATTTTAGCATCCAACACATTTGGCATCTAACACATTTTAGCATCAAGCTTAACACATTTTGGTGGCACCAAAATGACCTGACTTGACTGGAGCTTGAACTTTAATAGATTTAATCACTAGTTATGAAATTAAGAAATTGTTTTGAGGATTTTGGCCATGATTGTCCAAATTTGAACAAACTGCTGATATTATTTGTTTTGTTTTGTTTTGTTTTGGTTTGGTTTTGGTTTTTGGTCACACCTGGCACCGCTCAGGGATTACTTCTGGCTCTATGCTCAGAAATTGCCCCTGCAAACTGCTGATTTTAATATCTATTTTTTTCTGTACTTTCTAGGCAAAGGCTGCTGAGTGACTACTTGTTCTATATTGACCAAGAGAAAACAAGAATCTGCTAAGACTATACTTGTGGTTTCCACTGGGTTACTAAAAAGGTAAGTAAGTCGTTTGCTATTTTTTACCTAGTTCCCTAGAGAAAAGGGAAGGACACTGATTCAGAAGTAATGTGCCAAATTTTCAAATTAATTATTAGAACAGTATCTGAATCATGAAAAATTTCATTCCTAAAAGAATTTCATTTAAAAGAGCACACAGCACTAATTATCATAGTCCTTCTTATGTTTTATAGATCTTTCATTTTGTAAAGCAGTGATTCATTTGAAAGGGGAAAAAGTTGAGCAGAAATTCTAGTTGAAAGTTAAATTAATCAAGACATTAGCTCAGACTCCACTTGTATGATGTTGGCAGACTGCACATTCTTGTCGCTCCCAAAAATGCCTTCCACAAGAATTCAATCTCCCTGTTTCCTTGTTCCTAAAGTCATTTACTAGACTGAACTCTAAGATGTCCTTTCCACTGGAATTCATTATGTGGGTTACATGGACCTGCTGGCTGGCCCTCCAATTAGCCATTTTTCTGCCTGATTTTTGAAGAAAGGGACAAAGCGATTTGAATGCAGAACTATCTTGCACAATATGGAGTCTATCATTTTCCCCCTCTCAATGATTTTACAAATAATGATGTGTAGAGCAGAGGGAAGATAACCATTTCAGCATGTGGCCACCAATCATCTCTTATTGTTTTCAAAGAATGGGCAAGTATTAGTGTATACTTTGGGTCAAAAAAAAAAAAACCCTTAAATTTAAAAAAATTGCTGGAGTCCTATGCATGCATACATAGAAAAGTTTCTTTTTTAAAATCAACAAAATTGTACTATCCTTTCCTAATGACCTGGTTGCATCAAATGCCCATTGCTTGTAGTAAGTTTAAAATGCTCTAAATTTAACAGGCTTCCCTTCCTTCCCTGCCCTGACTTGCTTGGGTTCTATGGACATCAAAATACAAGCCAAGATGGGCAGAGTTGTAAGTAGGTGATGAAGTTTGAAGGGGTAGTCCTGACTTTCAACAATGGTTCAACCCCATCATGACCTAAGGGAAGTTCTTATTTTCATCTGTGGAATGGGTTTTATAATACATTTTTCCTGAGTTGAGTATCTGATGCTATATGCATGTGAGGTTTCTATGAAGTTTCTGCCATACCATGAATGATCACAATTGTCGTTATTGTTGCCTGTATCTCTGAGCACCTTAGTTTGTTCTTTTTTAAACAGGACTTTTTCCCATCAAGGTCTAAAAAAACTGTCATATTCCACATTGCCATCATTTCCTTTTGATATGCCTTTCTTATTTATTCACATAACAAATAGACACTATGGCATTATTTTGTACTAGGTCTAAGACCAGGTACAATGCTGCCATTTTATTTTATGTATTATTATTATTATTATTATTATTATTATTGTTGTTGTTGTTGGTTTCTGGGCCACACCCAGTGACATTCAGGGGTTACTCCTGGCTACGCACTCAGAAATTGTTTCTGGCTTGGGGGACCATATGGGACACCAGGGGAGCTAACTGCGGTTCGTCCTAGGTTAGTGCCAGCAAGACAGACACCTTACCGCTTGCACTACCACTCCAGCTCCTATTTTATTCTTATTTTATTATATTTTTTACTTATGTATTTTTAAATAATGTCTTTATTTAAGCACCATGATTACAAGCATGTTTGTAGTTGGGTTTCAGTCATAAAAATAATACCCCTCTTCACCAGTGCAACATTCCCACCACAAATGCCCCTCATCTTCCTTCTTCCCCACCCCTGCCTGTATTTGAGATGGGCATTCTACTTCTCTCACTCATTAACATTATCGTGATAGTTAGTGTAATTACTTCTCTGACTCCACTCGCAACTCTTTGTGGTAAGCTTCATATTGTGAGCTAGTCTTTCCAGCTCTCATCTCTATTGTCTCTGGGTATTATTACAATAATGTTCTTTTTTTTTTTTTAAATCTCATAGATGAGTGAGTGAGACTATTCTGTAGCTGTCTCTCTTATTTTGACTTACTTCACTCAGCATAATAATTTCCATGCACATCCATGTATAGGAAAATTTCATGATTTTATCTCTCCTGATGGCTGCATAGTATATCATTGTGTATACTTACCAGTTTCTTTAGCGTTTCACTTGTTGAAGGGCATCTTGGTTATTTCCAGAGTCTGGCTATTCTAAATAGTGCTGCAATGAATATAGGTGTGCAGAAGGCATTTTTGTATTATGTTTTTGTGTTCCTAGGGTATATCCCTAGGAGTGGTATAACTGGTTTATATGGGAGCTCAATTTGCAGTGTTTTCAGGAATCACCATATTGTTTCTATAAAGGCTAGACTAGATGGCATTTCTACCAGCAGTGAATGAGAGTTCCTTTCTCTCCAGATCCCCACCAGCATTGATTGTTCTTGTTCTTTGTGATTTGTGTCAGTCTCTGTGGTATGAGATGGTACCTCATTGTTCTGATTTGCATTCTCTTGATGATTAGTGATATAAAAATGCTGCCATTTTAAATAAAAAAACAATAGGAGCATTATTCATAATATCAAAAACATATAAACAACCCCGAACTCCATTCATTAATGAATGAAGAATTTGTGGTCCAGGGGCCAGAGAGTCAGCTCAGGGATCTGAGGCACATTCTTTGCATGTGTGTGGCTAGGGTTCAATCCCTGTGAACACATAATTCCTAGAGCATATGTGAATAGAACTCCATGGCCCACAAGTACTGCTGGGTGTGACCTAGTAGTCATTTATTTGTGAAATATAAAGAACTAAAGAAAACTAACAAAAGTTTTGAAAAATATAAAATAGTTACTAGAAAAGGAAGGGGAACCATTGGAGAAAGGTGACAAAGTTGATTTGATAACAGTAAGGGAAAGAATTTTGGTGGTGGCTACAGTGAAGCTCATAAACATTAAGGTGTGAATTTGTTCTCCAGAAATATACATAGTATTGTCAGACCATGGGTAAGTTCATACAATTTTAGGAAAATATGTTAAATTCTAAATAATAAATAATAATTTTTCATAATTTAAAAATGCTTTAAATTTAGGATATTTTAAATCTAAATACTTAACATTAACCATTTCTAATGATACTGTTTTGGAAAGCATGGTATTAGCATTAGAAAAACAAAATATATACCATTTGGATTTTGTTATATAATAGTTGATATAAAAATATATAATAGCACCTGTAGGTAAAGTTCTTCACACCTAATAACAAGCTAATAATTTAGATATAAAGTAGAATAATTTGTGGCCTTTTCAACTGTGGGAAGGCATGCAAGATCTGAGAGATTAAAGGAAATATATTTTGTTTCCTTTACTTGTTTAATATTACAATGTACTCATATAAAGATAAAATCTGCAATATGTCAATATATATGTTCTAAAAGGTACCTAAAACAGTAATATTTAAGAATTAAAATACCATTTTTACAAGAGAAGTAATTTTCATGTTGTCTCTACTCTAAACCATTGTGTCATAAATGGATTTTATAATCACAATATTATGGGAAAAGTACAGGCTTAATTCTGTGGTGAGTTTCAAGATTTATTTATTTTCATTTGCTTTATTAGATGTGAGAATGCATAAGTTATCCCATATTTTATACATACTTACACAAATTCAGACAAGTTGTAAGAACATTAGAGCATGGACACAAGATCATCTGGGATCAAGTCTAGGCATTGACACCTGTAAGTCATCTGCTCTACAAATTGAATCACATCCTAGCCTCCTCCTTCTATTTCTCCTCTTTTCTTTTTTGTTTTTGTTTTTTTTTTTGTTTTTGTTTTTGGGCCACATCTGGCGGTGCTCAGGGGTTACTCCTGGCTGTCTGCTCAGAAATAGCTCCTGGCAGGCACGGGGGACCATATGGGACACCGGGATTCGAACCAACCACCTTTGGTCCTGGATCGGCTGCTTGCAAGGCAAACGCCGCTGTGCTATCTCTCCAGGCCCAAAAGTTCTTTTTTTTGGGGGGGGGGGCACACCTGGTGATGCTCAGGGGTTACTCCTAGCTATGCACTCAGAAATCACTCCTGGCTTGGGGGACCATATGGGACACCGGGGGATCGAACCATTGTCCATCCTAGGCTAGCACAGGCAAGGCAGGCACCTTACCTCTAGCGCCACCACGCCAGCCCTCTCCTCTTTTCTTATCTCTTCTTTTCTCTCTTCTTCCCCTTCTTTTCTTTTGCCCTTCTTCCCATTCTCTTTCTCCTCTTCCTTCTCCTTCTCCTTCTCCTTCTCCTCTGCCTCCTCTTTCTCCTCCTCCTTCTTCCTCTTCCTCTTCTTCTTCTTCCTCTCCCCCTCCTCCTCCTCTTCCTCTTCTCACTATTTCCCCAACTCTTATTATTGTTCTCTTCCTGGGTCTCTGGGACTCCAGTGATCTTGTGTTGTTTCTGTTGAGTTTATCAAAGACTTCTATTTTCATCTGTTTACATTATGTTCACAGCAGTTTTTCCATTCTCTGATCATTTGCTTTAAGGTTCTTTTCCAATCTCTTATGCTGTATGGAACTGTTCTGCATCTCATCTCCCAGCTCACTTATTCTGTCCTCAGCTGTTTTTATTCTGTTCAAGAGGCTTTCCATTGAGGTTTTCATTTTATCGACTGAGATTTTTTTCAGCCCTGCTGTTTCAGATAGGAGTTTTCTGATTTCTATCTTTGTGGTCTGTTCCGATAGATTAATGCTTTCTTTGAGTTTTAGACACATCCTCCATATTTCTTCTCCAAACATCTTATCTGAAAGGCTATCTAGCTGGTTGGTACTTTTTGGGTCATCAGAGCTGCCATCTTCATTCTCTATGTATGGTGTTGTCTTGTATTTTTTCTCCATTGCCATGCTTGTAGTGTGGTTTATAATGTGTTGTGGTGGGGTTCATGGGCTAGAAGAGTTGAATGACCATGAAGCAGAGTGGAGTGGCAGCTTTCCTCTGTCTCCACCCTATTGGGCAGGAACAGTTTACTGAGTGTTGGGCCAAGAATATATTATGTTCTTCTTGGCTGTCTCACACAGGAAAGTGGCAGGAGTGAGGCAGCAGCCATTTATAATGGCTCTCTTGTGCCCAAACACACAACAGGAATAAGCCTCCACCCTTATTGGGCAGGGACAGCTTACTGGGTGCTAGGCCCTGAAGAGCTTATGTTTGCTGTTGTCTTCTTGGCTGTCTCATGCAGGAAAGTCGAGTTTCAAGATTTAAAGAGCAGAGATAATTGGTACCTGGGACCAACCTATTGAAATTGATTTTTGCCAAAAGTATTGAAGAGAGTGGCCCCATTAACAAAGGAACTACCACAGATACAAGTTGGAGCTTAAAACCTACCTCCAGGAAAGTAGCCCCATCAATAAAGAGACTCTAAGTCTACACAGAGATGAAGAAATTATGGGCACCAGTTTCAGCACGAGTGACCACAGCAACAAAAGACCTTACTGGAGCAGACCCAATGGGAGCTCAGGAACAAGCTGCAGAGTGCACATATGAGTGAGGCTCCAACAATAAAGGAACTTGTGTCTGCTCATCCACACAGGTCAGAGGCCAACCACAGTGGTGTGGTCTCCACAAGCAAGCTAAAGATAACACAATCTCCAGATAATTTCTCGTCTACATAAACTCCCCTGAGACATTCCTGGTAATGGGAAAACTAACAGTGGCATATAATGAAGTACCTTGAGATTACAAAGCATAGGGTAAAGCAGGGATAAACCCCACCATTTATGAAACCCTACAGGCCCAATTTAACTAATGCCCTATTTAACCTTTCTGAGGTGGAGTTCAGAGTGGAAATGAGCTCAAGAAACAATGGAATGAACTGCCAATAAAACACAGGTGGATAAGATAGCAGAAATGAGAAAAATACAAACAGAAATGTCAAAACTAAAAAACATGGCACATGAAAAAATTCATAAGAAGGTCTTAACATTATACACTAATAATGATAGGGAAGAAATGGACATTAAGAGAACAATCCCATTCACATTAGTTCCACACAAACTCAAATATCTTGGAGTCAACCTGACTAAAGATGTGAAGGATCTATACAAAGAAAACTACAAAACACTGCTCCAAGAAATAAGAGAGGACACGCGGAAATGGAAACACATACCATGCTCATGGATTGGCAGGATCAACATCATTAAAATGGCAATACTTCCAAAAGCATTGTACAGATTTAACACGATTCCTCTAAAGATACCCATGACATTCTTCAAAGAAGTGGATCAAATACTTCTGAAATTCATCTGGAACAACAAACAACCTCGAATAGCTAAAGCACTCCTTGGGAAAAGGAATATGGGAGGCATTACTTTCCCCAATTTTAAGTTGTACTACAAAGCAACAGTTATAAAAACAGCACGGTATTGGAATAAAAACAGACCCTCAGATCAGTGGAATAGGCTTGAGTACTCAGAGAAGGTTCCTCAGACATATAACCACCTTGTTTTCGATAAAGGAGCAAGAAATCCTAAATGGAGCAGGGAAAGCCTATTCAACAAGTGGTGTTGGCACAACTGGTTAGCCACTTGCAAAAAAGCGAACTCAGACCCACAGCTAACACCATGTACAAAGGTAAAATCCAAATGGATTAAAGACCTTGATATCAGAACTGAAACTATAAGGTATATAGAACAACATGTAGGTGAAACACTCCAGGACATTGAGACTAAAGGCATCTTTAAGGAGGAGACAGCACTCTCCAAGCAAGTGGAAGCAGAGATAAACAGATGGGACTATATTAAGCTGAAAAGCTTCTGCATCTCAAAGGAAATAGTGCCCAGAGTACAAAGGCCACCCACTGAGTGGGAGAAATTATTCACCCAATACACATCAGATAAAGGGCTAATATCCAAAATTTACAAGGTACTGACAGAACTATACAAGAAAAAAACAACTAACCCCATCAAAAAATGGGGAGAAAAAATGAACAGACACTTTGAAAAAGAAGAAAGGCAAATGGCCAAAAGGCACATGAAAAGATGTTCAACATCACTAATCGTCAGGGAGATGCAAATCAAAACTACTATGAGGTACCACCTCACGCCACTGAGATTGGCACACATCACAAAAAAGGAAAACAAGCAGTGCTGGTGGGGATGTGGAGAGAAAGGAACTCTTTTTCACTGCTGGTGGGAATGCCATCTAGTACAACCTTTATGGAAAGCGATATGGAGATTCCTTCACAAACTGGAAATTGAGCTTCCATACGATCCAGCTATACCACTCCTAGGAATATACCCAAGAAACACAAAAATACAATACAAAAATCCCTTCCTTACTCCTATATTCATTGCAGCGCTATTTACAATAGCCAGACTCTGGAAACAACCAAGATGCCCTTCAACAGATGAGTGGCTGAAGAAACTGTGGTACATATACACAATGGAATACTATGCAGCCATCAGGAGAGATGAAGTCATGAAATTTTCCAATACATGGATGTACATGGAATCTATTATGCTGAGTGAAGTAAGTCAGAGGGAGAGAGAAAGACGCAGAATGGTTTCACTCATCTATGGGCTTTAAGAAAAATGAAGGACATTTTTAACAGTATCTCAGAGACAAGAGAGATGAGGGCTGGTAGGTGCAGCTCAGGACATGCAGCTCATCACATAGAGTGATGAGTGCAGTTGGAGAGATGACTACACTGAAAACTATCATAAAATGTGAATGAATGAGGGAAGTAGAAAGCCTGTCTCGAGTACAGGTGTAGGGGGGTGGGGAGGAGGGAGATCTGGGAAATTGGTGGTGGGAATGTTGCACCGGTGAAGGGGGGTGCTCTTTACATGACTGTAATCATACAACTATAATCATGTTTGTAATCACGGTGTTTAAATAAAGATAAAAAAAAAAGAAGGTCTTAACAGCCCAGGTATAGCTGCCAGGGACTAAATTAGTGAGATCGAAGATGAAGTGCAAAACCCCCCAGAGAACAGAAGATTGAAAACAGTCTCAAAATAAATGAACATAAAATGGAAAAATATCTTCAAAATAAACCAACATACGACAATACAACTTTGGAATAAATGTAACAGAATAATTACGGTCCCAGAGAGCCAGGAAGAAAATACCTATGATATAGCAAAGTTTAAAGTAATCATTGCTGAGAAGTTCCTAGAGCTGAAGAGTATATTCACCCACCTGGACTCCAGAAGAGACACAGCTAAAAGAGATCCAAATAAAAACACTCCAAAGCAATTCTAGTCATAATAATGAAAATCAAATATAGAGATAGAATATTAAAAGTAGCAAGACTAAAAAAGGACATTATATACAAAGAAGCATCCTTAAGACTTGTCAAGCATATTTGTCAAAAGCAACCCACCAGGCTAAAAAGCAGTTGTGGTATATAATGAAACAATTCATGAAATGAATGCCTTACCAAAGATATATCACCCACCCATTAAGGACTGAAGGAAGGATTCACAAATTCATAGATAAACAACAGCTCAGAAAGTTTACAGATTCAAAAACCAACCTTAATAAATAACTGAATGGACTCTTAAGTCAAGACAGAACCCACAAACACATCAAACTTCTATAAAAAGGTGGCAAAAGTTTCATGCCAATAATCTCTCTCAATGTCAATGAACTAAGTGTACCAATTTGATTAGAAAATTGAATTCAGCATTTTGTCTCCTAGAATAAAAACATTTGAATAGTCAGAGAAAACACAGACTTAATCAAAGGTTGGAAGATAACCCTTATAAAGGCTGGAATTTCCATACTCCAGACTGGAGATTTTTTATGCTCAAAGAGGTTATAAAAACAGAGATTATCATTTCTTAATAAACAAGATATGTGTGTCAGAAAGAAATAACATTCCTAAACATATATGTTCCCAATGAGGGGCCAGCATGGTTCTTAAAACAACTGTTAATAGATTTGAAGAAACACATCAATATAATAGTAGTTGGAGATTTCAATACCACTTCCCACCCCTTTATAGATAGCTTGATAGACAGCTTGATAAACAAGCTAAAATCAAAAACTACAGTCTATAGAAAAAAATGGCTCAGTATATATACATATAATCTATATGTATAGATTATATGTATATATGGCATTTCATCATTTAAAAGCTGAATTTACATTATTCTTTAGTGTACATGGAACATTATCTTTGAGAATAGACTATATTCTGGGCCAGAGAACACACTCCATAAAATCAAAAGGACAGAAGTATATCAACTATCTTCTCAGACCATGAGGCACTGAAATAGAAGTTAGTGACAAAGGAAAATTAACATCAGTACTGAACAACAAGTGGGTCAGAGAGAAAATTAAAAAGGAAATCAAAAGATGTCTAGAAATAAATGAGGTCAGGACATAAAATATAAGAATTTGTGTCACAGAGAAAAGAAGTATTAAGAGGAAATTGTATGGCTTTCATTCATTTTCATTGTATTGCTTGCATTCATGAGGAAGGAAGAAAGAGCCTATATAAATAACTTAACCAAGACAGCAAAAGAAATGGGAGGGGGCTGGAGCAATAACCTAGCAGTTAGTGCATTTGCCTTGCATGTGGCTCACCCAGGTTTGATCCCCATCCTATCTGGTCCCCTGATTCTGCCAGGAGTAATTTCTGAGTGCAAAGTCAAATAGTGATTCCTGAGTGCCACTGGGTGTTTTCCAAACATCCCCCACCAAAAAGGAAAGAAGAAAAGAAAGAAGAAGAAAGAAAGAAAGAGAGAGAGAGAAAGAAAGAAAGAAAGAAAGAAAGAAAGAAAGAAAGAAAGAAAGAAAGAAAGAAAGAAAGAAAAAAGAAAGAAAGAAAGAAAGAAAGAAAGAAAGAAAGAAAGAAAGAAAGAAAGAAAGATGGATAGACGGAAAGGAGGAAAGAAAGGAGGAAAGAAAGGAGGAAAGATGGATAGAAGGAAAGGAGGAAAGAAAGGAGGAAGGAAGGATGAAGGAAGAAAGAAAGAAAGAAGAAAAGAAGGAAAAAAAGAAAGAAAGAAAGAAGAAAGAAAGAAAGAAAGAAAGAAAAAAAGAAAGAAAGAAAGAAAGAAAGAAAAAAAGAAAGAAAGAAGAAAGAAAATTGAAAAAAGAACATCAAATGGAGTTGAAAGCAAGCAGAATAATGAAAACAATAAAGCTAGAGCAGAAATTAGTGACTAGAAACAAAAAAAAACAAACAAAAAAACAATCCCAAAACTCAATGAAAATAAGAGTTGGTTCTTTGAAAAAATAATCAAGATTAAAGAACTGTTGGCATGATGCACAGAGATAGAGAATCCTAATAGACTGAATCAGAAATGAAAGGGGGAAGTCACAAATACCACAAAAATACAAAGGATAATCAAAGTACTTCAAAAATCTTTCTGCCACAAAATTAGAGAAGCTAGAAGAAATGGATCAATTCTTGACTCTTTTTAGCTCTCAAGTTTGAACCAAGATAAATTGGAATACCTAAACAGTTATATCATTATCAAAAAAATTAAAATGATAATCATAAAGCTGCCCAAAACAAAAGTTCTTGTCAAGACTAATTCTGTAGTAAATTCTTTGAGACCTTTAAGTGGACTTATTGCCAATCTTTTTCAAACACTTTCAGGAAACTGAACACACTCCAAAACTTTTTTATGAAGCTAATATCACTCTAATATTAAAAATAGACAGAGATACCACAAAAACAAAGCATTACAATTTGATACCCTTGAGGAACACAATTGCAAAGATCCTCTACAATATACTAGCAAATAGAAACCAACAATTTATCACAGATCAATTGACCAAGTAGAATCCATGCCAGGGATGCAAGGATGGTTTAACATATGTAAATCAATCAATATAGTATACCATATCAATAAAATAAATAAAAGTAATATAATATCAATAGATGCAGAGAAAGCATTTGACAAGATTCAAGACCCATTCATGATTATAAACTCTCAACAAAGTGGGAGTTAAAGAACTTTTTAAATCAAATCAATGCAGGCCATTTATCAAAGACCCATGGCAAACAGTATATTAAATCGGGAGAACTAAATGCCTTTCCTGAGATGTGGTACAAGAAATAGTTGTCCAATCTTTCACCACTTCTATTCAATATAATACTGAAGTAATTGTCATAGCTATTAGGCAAGAACAAGATATCAAGGGCATCCGGTAGGAAGGAGTTATTCAAACTTTCAATATTTGTAGAAGACATGATAAAAACTTCTTTGAAAAATAAATCTTGACAGTAATGTTGTAGGTTACAAAATAAACAGGCAAACCTTATGGTTTTCCTACATACAAATAATGAAAGAGAAGAAAGAGACTTTAAAAGATCCAATTCACTATTATGCAATAGAAAATCAATACTTCAGAATCAACTTAACTAAAGAGGTAAAAGAACTATAAAAAGAAAACTATAGAACATTATGTCAAGAAATAAGAGAGAACATGATGAACTAGAAACACATTTCCTGTTCATTGATTGGGAGGATTAACATCATTAAAATGTCGATACTCTCCAAAACATTGTACAGATTCAGTGAAATTCCTGTAAGGATACCAAAGGCATATTTATATTTTTAATTAAAATGTAGTTGGGTTTCAGTCATAAACAGAACACCCTCCTTCACCAGTGCAACCTTCCCACCACCAATGCCCCCTCTCCCTCTTCCCCTACCCTTGCCTGTATTCGAGACAGGCATTCTACTTCTCTCATTCATGACAACAACATTGTCATGCTAGTTGTTAGTGTAGTTATTTCCCTAACAGCATTCACCACTCTTTGTGATGAGCTTTATTTTTTGAGCTGGTCCTTATGGCTCTTAACTCTATTATCTCTGGCCTTATTGCAATAATGTCAATTGTTTTAAATACATAAATAAGTGAGACTATTCTGTGTCTCTCTCCTTTTGATTTATTTCACTCAGAATAATAGATTCTATGTACATCCATGTATAGGAAAATATCGTGACTCCATCTCTCCTGACGGCTGAATAACTTTCATAGTGTATATGTACCACAGTTTCTCTAGCCATTTATCTGCTGAAAGGCATCTTGGTTGGTTCTAGAGTCCAGCAATTGTAAATAGCACTGCAATGAATATAGCTTTGAGGAAGGGATTTTTGAATTGTAATTTTGTGTTCCTAGGGTATATCCCTAGGACTGGTATAGCTGGATCACATGGGAGCACAATTTTCAGTTTTTTGAGAAATCTCCATATTGCTTTCCATAAAGGCTGGACTAGATGGCATTCCCATCAGCAGTGAATAAGAGATCCTTTCTCTCCACATCCCCGCCAGAATTGATTATTCTTGTTCTTTGTGATGTGCCCAGTCTCTGTGGCATAAGATAGTACCTCATAGTTGTTTTTCTTTGCATTTCCCTGATGATTAGTGTTTTGGAGCATTTTTTCATGTGTCTTTTGGCCATTTGTATATTTTCTTTGACAGAGTGTCTGCTCATTTCTTCTCCCCATTTTTTGATAGGGTTGGATTTTTTTTTTGAAAATTCTGTCAGTGCCTTGTATATTTTGAATATTAGCCCTATATCTGATGGGTATTGGGTGAATAATTTTTCCCATTCAGTGGGTAGCTCTTGTATCCTAGGCACTATTTCCTTTGAGGTACAGAAGCTTCTCAGCTTAATATACTCCCATTTGTTTATCTCTGCTTCGATTTGTTTGGAGAGTTCTGTTTCCTTCTTAAAGATGCCTTTAGTCTCAATGTCATGGAGTATTTTACCTACGTGTTCTATATACCTTATGGTTTAAGGCCTGATATCAAGGTCTTTAATCCATTTGGATTTGACCTTTGTGCATGATGTTAGCTGGGGTTCTGAGTTCGCTTTTTAGCAAGTGGCTAATCAGTTGTGCCAACACCACTTGTTAAAGAGGATTTCCTTGCTCCACTTTGGATTTCTTGCTTCTTTATAAAAAATTAATTGATAGTATATCTGGGGAACATTCTCTGAATACTCAAGTCTATTCTACTGATCTGAGGGTCTGTCTTTATTCCAATACAATGCTATTTTAATAACTATTGCTTAATAGTACAATTTAAAATTGGGGAAAGTAATACCTCCCATATTTCTTTTTCCAAGGATTGCTTTAATTATTCGTGGGTGTTTATGGTTAAAATGAATTTCAGGGGGCCTGGAGAGATAGCACAGCGGCGTTTGCCTTGCAAGCAGCCGATCCAGGACCAAAGGTGGTTGGTTCGAATCCCGGTGTCCCATATGGTCCCCTGTGCCTGCCAGGAGCTATTTCTGAGCAGATAGCCAGGAGTAACCCCTGAGCACCGCCGGGTGTGACCCCCCCCCCAAAAAAAATGAATTTCAGGAGTGTTTGATCCACTTCTTTGAAGAATGTCATGGATATCTTTAAAGGGATTACATTAAATCTGTACAATGCTTTGGGGAGTATTGCCATTTTAATGATGCTAATTCTGCCAATCCATGAGCAAGGTATGTGTTTCCATTTCCTTGTGTCCTCTTTTATTTCTTGAAGCAGTGTTTTATAGTTTGCAAATAGGATCCAATGCCTCATCAAGAAGATCATTCACGATGATCAATTAGGTTTCATCCCAGGAATACAAGGATGGTTTAATATCTGTAAATCAATCAACATAATATACAATAACAACAACAAGTAAAATAAAAACCATATGATCATATCAATAGATGCAAAGAAAGCATTTGATAAGGTTCAACACCCATTCTTGATAAAAACTCTCATCAAGATGGGAATGAAAGGAACTTTTCTCAATATAGTCTAGACCATCTACCACAAGCCAATGGCAAATATTATCCTCACTGGAGAAAAAATAAAAAGCCTTCCCTCTAATATCTGGTACAAGACAAGGCTGCCCTCTCTCACCACTCCTATTGAACATAGTGCTGGAATTTCTTGCCGTAGTGATTAGGCTAGAAAAAGATATCAAGGGCGTTCCAATAAGAAAGGAGGAAGTCGATGTTAGGGTGGCTGGTTGGACAGCGGGCAACAGATCTCCTGGACTGAACACGGTCCAGGAGACTGGGGCCCCCCACGCCATTCGGGTCTTCATGGCCGGCCCTGGCAACTCGGGCCCTGGGGGGCGGGTGGAGGAGGGAAACCCCTCCCCTATGTATATTGGACCCCCTGTTTTGTTTGCTAGTAGTACTATTTTTCAAAACCGCGGACGCAAATATACTTTTTAAGCATTATCCAAAAACGTTCCTGATTCTAGAGTGTTCCTAGGAATAGAATCAGGATGCCCAAGATCCTGTTAAAACACTCAAATTGACCTCTATTATCTAGTCTTTTATGTATTGCCTCTCCCCTCACCCCTTTGTCTCTCCTACCTCCTCATACCCAAACCCTAAACCATTATCTTCCCCTTATTCAACCCTCCTTATCCTCAGTTCCTAATTGTGTAGACACCAAGACTGACCTTCTGCCCCAACACCACCATCCAGCTCCTCAATGAATGACACCCTCTCGGTCCCCAGCTCATGCCTATACAAACAACTACAACCAACATGCCTGTTGACCCATGCTTGGTGGCTCCTCATGCCCCCATCAAACTACGGACTGCTGCATGATACCGGAATCAGCTTCAGCATAACCCCTAGTTCAAGGACAATATAGGGTTCCGTAATGTCGCAAAACATGTCTCAAACTCAACTATCACCTGTTGTCTTCAAATACCCTTGTTTTCTTTCTTTTTTTTTCTTTTTAAAACATAATGTATCTCTTTTGTATATCTCAGATGTATTCCCTTAACATCTATAACTCTTCAAATATCCTCATATAGTGACAATTTTGTCCACTAGATTAGTTATTTGATTGTTTGATTTTCCCCCTGTGAGATCTGTTTTATAAGCAATACTGGTAGAAGAGTAACTCTGTATAGATTTCACGTTTATACCAAGTTACGGAAAATGTTGGATTTTATTCTTCGGCCCCCAGATGCACCAACAATATCTTGTGGCATTGCTTCTCTTTTGCATAGGCACATTAAAATGGGAAAATAATACATATGCAAACAAGTTCTTATCTAATAGAGATGGGAACACAAATTTGGTAGTGTAATTAGGCCTTTTACCCTGAACATTGGCATAATGATTTGGTTCAGGCCTCAGAAGAATGGGTATTGCCTACACACACCTGAACTATGGAAGCAACCACAATTGTCTTTAACATTCCCAGAATCCAAGCCTCTACCAGAGAAGACCTACCACTGCTTTGGCATAGACTTACTCCAAAGAGTACTCCCAACACCCAGGCAACTCAGCAACAGTCTGCATGCAGGGCATATCGTTCTGCATTTAGTGATATGCTGACACTAGAGGATGTTCCACATCAGCCTGACATCAACGAAAGAAATGCACAGAATCCAGAGTCTTTAAATGTAAAAGTCTGATACCAACTATAGCTAAAGTGTGAAAAAGTTTCACCGGGACCTTGAGAATGACTGGAGTTGGATAGACTGGTATGCCTGGAACCCAGAGTCTGTCTTATGCCAATAAACTTCTGGGGTGAGGCCTTTTTGTAATCAGGTCAAGGATTTTTTTTTCCATTTTCTCCATTTTTCTGGACCTATGCAAACATTGGCGATTGCCACTATCACACCTTTACTATATTTTTTTTTACTCTTATCCTTTAAGGAAAAAATACAACTTACTGAACTTAAAAACAAATTACTGTAGTAGAATGCCTGTCTCGAATACAGGCAGGAGATGGGAAGGGGGGGGGATAATGTTGCAGTGGTGAAGGGGGGTGGTCTGGTTATGACTGTAACCCAAATATGATCATGTTACTTAAATAAAAAATATATTTAATAAAAAAAAGAAAGGAGGAAGTCAAGCTCTCATTCTTTGCAAATGGCATGATACTATATTTAGAAAACCCTTAAGATTCTACCAAAAAACTTCTAGAAAAAAATATGTTCATATAGTAAAGTGGCAGGCTACAAAATTATCATGCAAAAATCAATGGCCTTTTTATACACCAATAATTATAGAGAAGAAATGGACATTAAAAAAAACAATCTCATTCACATTAGTGATACACAAACTGAAATTTCTTTGAGTCAATGTAACTAAAGGTGTAAAGGACCTGTATAAAGAACTCCAAAGGTATATTAAAAAAAGTAGATAAAACAATCCTGAAATTTATATGGAACAATAAACCTCCACAAGTAGCTGAAAGAATTCTGGGAAAAAACGATGAGGGGCATCACCTTTACCAACTTTCAATTGAACTACAAAGTGTTAGTAATTAAAATGATGTGATATTAGCATAAAGACAGACCCTCAGATTAGTGGAATAGAATTTAATATCCTGATAGATCCCTAGGTATATGAAAAGCTAATATCTGATAAATAAACAAAAATGTGAAGTAAAGCAAGGAACTCTTCTTCACCAAGTGGTGCTACTATTTACAATAGCCAGAATATGGAAACAACCCAAGTGCCCAAGAACAAATGAGTAGCTAAAGAAACAGAATGGAATACTATGATGCTGTTAGGAAAAGATGAAATAGTGAAATTTTCTTATACATGGATGGATATGGAGATTATTATGCTGAGTGAAATTAGTCAGAGGGAGAAGGATAGACAAATAATAATCTCATTTATTTGTGATATATACATAAGAAAAATAAAAGACAGCATGGTAATAATATCCAGAGACACTAGAGATCTGGTCCAGGAGGTAGGAAGCTTATCACAAAGAGCAATGAGTTCAATTAGAGTAGATTAAGTGTCCACAATGATAGCTGTCAGTGATTATTCTGGACAAGAACTTAGTGCTGAAAAGAGACAAAGTGACATGCATAGTACTTCTTCATTAACAATAGTGCAAACAATATGTTAAAAAGGAAAAAGATATATTAGGTAAGTGTGTGTATATATGTACATATATATATATATATATATAGAGAGAGAGAGAGAGAGAGAGAGAGAGAGAGAGAGAGAGAAAGAGAGAGATAAGCAACATGTTTTCCACAGGGATAAGTTGGGGTGAGTGGATAGGAGGGAAATGAGGCCTTGGTGGCATGAAAAGTGCACAGGTGAAAGGTGGTATACATTTTATGACTGAAACTCAATTTTGAACAGTGTTGTAATCTCAGTGCTTAAGTAATTATTTTTAAAAATAAAGTGGTGCTGAGAAACCTGATCCAAAAACTAAACTAGCGCCAAAAAACAAAACTCAGTCCTCTTCCTGACACCATAAACAAAGATTAAATCAAAATGAATTAAAGATCTTGATATCAGGCCTGAAACCTTAAAGTATATTGAGAAAAACATAGGAAGAACTCTTCATGACATTGTAGCTAAAGGTATCTTCAAGGATAAAATAACATTAATCAAACAAGTGGAAGCAAAGGTAAATAAATGAAACTACATTAAATTAAGAGGCTTCTGTACCACAAAGGAAATGGGGACTGCCAATTGAATGGGAGAAACTATTTATTTAAGCTATCTAATAAGAAAGTTTATATCTAAGACATATTAAGTCACTAGTAGTGTTTTAACAAGAGAAAGCACCTAATCTCACCAAAAATGGGGAGAAAAGATGAACATACATATACTCAAAGAAGAAATATAGATGGTCAAAGGAATAGTCTTCATCATTCATTTTAGTGGACTATCACCTCATACCACAAAGTCTGACACACATCAAGAAGGAAAAGAACAACCAGTGCTAGTGGAGAAGCAGGAACAAAGGGACTATTCACTCACTGCTGGTGGGAGTAGACTGGACCAGCCTTTTTGGAAAACAATAATGCATTTCTCAAAATCTAGAAATTGAGCTCCCATATTATCAAGTAATACTGCTTTTTTGAAATATACCATAGGGATCCAAAACCAAAATATAGAAAAGACCTCTGCACTTCTATGTTCATTGCAACACTATTCACAATAGCCAGAATCTGGAAGCAACCTGTGTCCATGAACAGATGTATGGAAAAGAAACTGTGCAACTATTAGGAAAAATAGTCATGAAAATTTTTATACATATATGGCTATGGAGAGTATTATGCTGAGTGAAATGACTCAGAAGAATAGGTATAGAATAGAATTTTTGCACTCATTTATGGGATTAAAAAAGATAGGATGTGGGCCCGGAGAGATAGCACAGTGGCAGCGTTTGCCTTGCAAGCAGCCAATCCAGGACCAAAGGTGGTTGGTTCGAATCCCGGTGTCCCAAATGGTCCCCCGTGCCTGCCAGGAGCTATTTCTGAGCAGACAGCCAGGAGTAACCCCTGAGCACCGCCGGGTGTGGCCCAAAAACCAAAAAAAAAAAAAGATAGGATGTTAATAATACAATACCCAAAGACAATTGATATGAGGGTCAGAAAGACTGGTCCATGGTAGGAAACTTGCCACAAATTGCCACAAAGAGAAGAGGATTACAATTAGGGCAGAGAAGGCACCATTTTGACAATAATAGTTTGAAATGATGATTCTGGTCAAGAACTGGATGCTGAAACAATGTAGTGTTGTGCTATGTATAATACTCAGTATCATAAGAGCAAGAGAAAAAGAGAGGGAAGGAGAGAGAAAGAAGTTGGGAAGACAGATAGGAAATGTGTAATAGTGAATGGATGCATATTGGACATTGTATGACCAAAATTTAATCATGAACAACTTTGTGATTGTATCTCACAGTGATTAAATTAAAAATTTATTCAAAAATTTTGAACACTTCCCTTTGAAATTTTGGCCACAGCTACACATAAATAGTAAAAGGGATGGAAAATTCTAGTGACTGAGTTAGGACTGAATCATGGAACAGTACTGTTGAAGGGTAGGAGTTAAGAACATAGCACTGGACTGAATGCCAGTCCAGGGGAAACAAAGGCATTGTCAGTATGAAAATATGGGAGGTTGTGGAGGTGTTGATGATACTTACTTGGAATGATTATGAGACATTAGAGAAAGCCTTCCAAAAATGACTGAAGGGTCAGAAATTTAGAGGGAAATGTCTCAGCCTAATCTGTGGGGGTAATTAAAATCTCACCCGGGGAGAACTGACCCAGTCTTCTAACAGTTTAGAATATTGTAAGAAAAATTCTCAGAAATATTTATTTATTTGATAACAATTAAGTGCCTACTGTGAATAAATTCTCATGCATGCATCTGTAATCTGTTCCACATGATTTTATTTATGCTTTTATTCTCCTCCAGAGAGTCCTCAAATAAAATCTTGTTAGGGGGAGAAAAATGCTTTACTTGTCATTTCTGAACAGAAATGCTTTCATCAACCTTGAATTACAGGAAAAGTCTCCTATACTTAGCTATTGTTTGCATCATCATTGCCATCATTATTCCAGACTCCTGAAGGAAAGCACAGAGTGCCTCTTAATGCCAACTGTGATTTGCATGTTCATCGGAGGTTTGAAGTTTTAGAAATTAAATGTTGGAATGTAAAATTTTCTTGAAGGAAGAAAGTATGATTGCATCAAACTTTCAAAGTACAATCAAAGTCTAAAGGAAATATAATTATTATTGTCGGTTTATCATCTCAAACATGTTGTTGTAAATGTCATTATATCAGATGAGTTTGGTAACAGGTTTTCCATTTTGTACTTTATTTGACAAGGTGATTCATTGTTTTGTGCAGTTTAAGATGTCAGTCCTTCTGGAAGGAATTGAGCAGAGCTGATGTGCATAAGAACATTCTTCCATCAAAGATTATGATTAAAGAAAGGTTAGACTTCTAAAATATTGTTTCAAAACTTGTTTTGAATAAAAGTAGTTTTTTTTTTTGTTGTTGAGATATAATGTATACAGCTTGCCACATCTGAAAAGGTATACACAGACTATGTATGTTGCCTCCAGCACTTTGAATACCCGTAAGCCTGTGCAAAATGAGCTTTTACTGGGCAGGACTGTTAGCATCACAATATCCTATAAAATAATGGAAGGTAAGTGTTTTTGATTCAGATGAATTAACTCACAATTAACAGGACTATTAATATAGGAACTAGTATAATTGCATTATAGGATGTTGGGTTGATATGTATAGTCGTAACATGTGTTGTGAGTGTTGAGCACCAAAAATGGTGTTGGTCTTCACGCTTTCTGATGTTGCTGTTAACATCAGAATGTCCTTTCTTCCCAAAACAAACTAAAGACTTAGTGAAATCTATCAAAATTCTACGGTATTTTCTAAAGAATTATAAAAATTGTTGCTAAACGTTTAATGCATTGTTAACATCAATTATATTTTATCTCTTTATTATCTTCTCATATTAAAGCTGTTATAAGAATATAGACATTTACAATAAACAATGGCCCTTTCAGGGGCAAAAGTGATAATACTGGGGGGGGGAGGGCCCAGATTTGATCCCTCACATCGTATATGGTCTTCCCAGCACACTAGGAGTAAGTCGAGTACAGAGCAGGAGTAATTATTGAGCATTGCCAGTTGTAACCCAGAAAACAAAACCAAAAACATAATAGCATTTTCAAATATATACCACAATGTGGTATATATTTGAACCAAGCTAGTTAATTTTAGCCCTCATAACCAAAGAACCCTTACAAAATATTTGTATCACCATAATACAATTGAAGTCTCTAAAACTCTAAAAGAATATGAATCTGCATAAAGTCGTGAAGATTGTATTTATCAGAATGGAGATTTTAAACCAAGGCACCTAATGCATGAGTGAATGAATACTGATATGATGCAATGGAATACTTCTTAAATATTAGATAATTTTTTTTGCTAGATCCATAGTACAGCAAGTAGAATACTATCTTTACTTTTGGCCAATCCACCAATCTCTGGCACCTCATATGGTCCACACAAAAAATGTTAAAAAATTACATTTTGGTGGTGGGAATATTACTGTGAAATATTTGTAATTCACTTTGGCCACAATGAAAATTAATTTAAAAAATTACATTTTGCTACAAATTAGATGGAACTGGAACATGTCCCAGGGGAGAAATCAGTGGGAAGACAAACACCAGAAAATCTCACTTGTATGTGATACAGAGAGAAACAAAGCAAAGGAAGAGACACTGTCCTGTGAAAACAAACCAATGAAATAACTGGGTGAATGCATGGGGTGGGAAGACTGGAATGGAAGGGTCTTCCAGATTGCAGAGTGGTGCTATTGTTGGAGACTATACCTAATAGCTAAAAACACTTACACTACTAAAAACTAAATTTACCCTAATAAGCCAATAACTTAAAACTTTTAAGTGAGAGACATGCAGACTCCAAAGCACTTCCTCACGGTAGTAATTCTATGTATGCAAAACACATTAAGTTAATACATATAGCTGCTTGCCTAGGCAATATCTAGTTAGAAATGCAACTATAGATACAGAAGTATAATTAAACATAACAAACATAATCCAAAGATGAATAACTTTTTCTTTTCTTTCACTAAACTGAAATACATGCTGATTTAAAGAAAGGTGAAAAATATCCCAGACTTCACAAGGAATTAGTTAAAAATAGGACCTCCAAATATTTTCCAAATTATACTATATTAAATCAGGTAGGAGGTGTCATATAATAAAACTTATTGTGTAAATGTAATCAATCAGTCTTTTAATGAAATGCAGTGTCCAACATTTGAGATAAAATAATTGTGATCAATTACAGCTGCCATTAAAAATGATAGCTATGTCACAGTTGAATAGTATCCCCACTAGCGGTGAAAGTAGAAGTTGATTTGGTGCTCCTATATTAACATTAAAATATTTTCAAAACCCGAAGCCAGAGAGATAGCATGGAGGTAAGGCATTCGCCTTGCATGCAGAAGGACAGTGGTTCCAATCCCGGTGTCCCATATGGTCCCTAGAGCCTGCCAGGAGCAATTTCAGAATGTAATGTATGTAATGTAATGTATCAGGAGTAACACTGAGAGCTTCCAGGTGTGACCCTAAAACAAAAAAAAAATTTTTTTTCAAAATCCTTTAGTTTTACTTGTGGATCAGGAAGTTCATGGCCATTTCCAGGGCTCCCTTTCTCAGTTTTCTTTGAGTTTGACTCAAAACCAAATTATATCAAATGATACTGCTAAAAACTCAGGTATATAAAACTTAAGAGTTTGATGAATGTTACTATACTTAAAACTTTTGAACTTTAGTTTTGTAGAATTACTTTGATAGTAATTCTACCAAACATTTATGGAAGAGTTAACACCAGTACTTCTCAACCGTTTCTAAACATAGAACTTGATTGAGTGCTTTCATACTTACTTTTGAAGCCATCATTATCTGATACCCTGGTTAGACTAAGAAAGAAAACAGCAACTACCTCCAATGAACATAAATGTACAGGTAATATATTATCATTTCCAAAATATTGTGTGTGTAAACCCCAATTATGAATAAATTTTTAATCACAATGGTTTAAATAAAAAAATAAAATAAACCAACAATATATTAGCAAACCAAATTCAACACTATATTAAATGGAACATGCTCCCTACTTGTAATGCTTCCCCCAACTACCTGTTTTCCTAACCTCTTCTTTTGGTATGTAAAAGCTCACCTGAATTACTGGACCTTCCCCAATCCTGGTAGGTGGGGTTCTGAATAATCAAGAAAAAAAGAGTGGGGATGGGAGAGGGAAGAAAAAAAGAGGACTGGTTTTGGGCTCAGGAAAGAGAAAGCTCACAGCGGATAGGCACAGGACAGAAGAGAGAAAGCACATGGCAGATAGAACCACATGGCAGGAGGAGTACGTGGCAGAGAAAGGCTAGAAGACAATAAAGCAAACTGACTCCAATGAATATCTTTCCTGACTGCTGCGTTTTATTTCTCTGCCACTATCCTGCTTCATCAGGCCAATCTGCCTGGGGGTTATAAACATAGTGCCTGGAGCTGCCTCACTCAACTTGTGGACTTTATTTTTTTATTTTTAATCTATACCTACTCAATGGAACTTATTCAAGTATTGGGTGGAGCAATGATTCTAATATACTAGTTAATGATGCACCTTTTTAATGAAACAAAAAGATTAAAACCATAAATTAGGGGAGGAGCTAGCATAAGGGTGGATGCCAGGATTCAATCCTTGGTACCACATGATCCTCCCAATGGGAGAGATCCCTGAGCACCATGCCAGGAACAGCACCTGAGTACCGCCAGGTGTGCTCAGCCCCCAAATAACATAATTATGTCAGT